>NW_006408519.1:20872991-20897903 GCF_000296735.1 Chrysochloris asiatica | reverse complement strand
TCAACTATCAACACTAGTGGAAGCAGCAGTCAAGAGATCAAACGACGTATTGCATTAGGCAAATCTGCTGCACAAGACCTTTTGAAATTGTTGAAGAGCAAAGATGTTCAGGACTTTGAAGACTAAGGTGCATCTTGAGGACTAAGTGCACCTGACCCAAGTCATGGTATTTTCAATAACCTCAGATGCATGCAAAAGCTGGACAGTGAATAAGGAAGACCCTAGAAGAATTGATGCTTTTGAGTTATGGTGTTTGAGGAGACTATTGAAAGTGTCATGGGCTGCCAAAAGAACCAACAGATCTGTGTTGGAAGAAGTGCAGCCAGAGTGCTCCTTGGAGGCCAGGATGGCTGAACTTCATCTCTCATACTTCAGACATATTGTCAGGAGGGACCAGTCCCTGGAGAGGGATATCATGTTTGGTAAGGTAGAGGGTCAGAGAAAAAGAGGAAGACCCTCAGCAAGATGAATTGGCCAAGTGGCAGCATCGATGGACTCAAGTGTGTCAACAGTAGTGAGGTTGGCCCAGGATCGGGCAGTGTTTCATTCTGCTGTGCTTAAGGTCACTATGAGTTGGTACCAAGTCGATGGCACCTAAAACAACAACAATATGTAAACATCCTTGATTTCTGCTCAGTGATGGGCTCTAAGGTAGTCCTCATCTTCAGGAAGACACAATTCCTCATAGACTTTCCTAAATCCAGACCCCAACCATCTGAAGACAATGCAAGCTATGTTAGCACCTTTCACTTCCTTTGTTTAGCATAGGAAAATGGCTCTACCCAGATTTCATGAAATTAGCATGAAATAAATATTTGGATTCTTCTCTCATTGTTCATCCATGCATTGGGACTGTTTATGTAGGTGACTGAGGGATTTGACACAAGTAGCTTTAGGAATCACAATACAGAAACTCTTATGCATGACTAGCAGTCCTCAACGTTTTAGACAAATAAATAGAAAATAATGCCAGTTTACTTCTGTTTACACTAAGCCCAAATTCATTGGCTTCAGGAGATGAAAGGCATGATTCATTTAATAGAATTCTGCTTCATTAAAGTTGTGTAGCTCTACAGCCTTTTTACAGCTTTTGCTTCTATTTTAGAGATCTTTCCAGTCGTCGTAGAAGCTGGTCTCAGTCACTAGTGTCGTGTATGTTCATTCATGACAGCTGTCCACTATTGGGTTTAGGCTTCTGATGTGTGGTGTAATGTGCTATCCCATAAAGTTTGCATTTGGTCCCATGTGTCTCAAAAAGGATTGAATGTCAGAGGCATTCAGGGTGTGGGTGATCAGATTTTAAATGATGAGGATGATAATGTAGTTGTTAAGGTAATTGGCTGCTTACCTAAAGATTGTGTACCTACCAGCCATTCCTTGGGAGCAAGCTATGGCAGTCTGAGTCCTTAAAAATTCTTATGAAGTGTCATCAAGATGGTTCTAACTCATAGTGAGCCTGCATAGGGTTTCTGAGGTGTTTAAATATATGTGGGAGCAGAAAGCCTCATTTTTCTCCTGCGGAGCTGCTGGTGGACTCAAACTGTGGAGCTTAGGGCTCTCAGTTCAGTGCTTAGCTCATGGACCAACCTGGCTCCCTCCTTAAATATTACAGCCTAGAAAACCCCATGGGGCCATTCTCTGTCCTATCAAGTTGATATGAGTGGATGGTGGCAATTTGTGTTTGTGTGTGTTTAGTTTTTATTAGGGGTCTGTCTGTGACAGGTGACATTGCAGTCAACTAAAGAGGTGATCTTTTAATTTAGGTAGTATGTACCATACTTTAAGAGTTTTTGTTTTATTTTCCCCTTCTTCCACAAATTTTTTCAAAGTCTGTGAATCCGCACAGGGGAGACACATCTTCCGAAGAAACACGTTCAAATGACAGGTTTTTATGGTCTAGACATTCCAGTATTTCATAGAATTTACAAGGCTCTAGTAAAATGTGGTAGAAAACCTCATAAAACAACAGTGACTTGAAAATGAAACATTTTCATGAAGTAGAAATCAACCTGCTTTGATTAAAACACAGTTCAAGGGGAATGAAACCAATGGAACCCAAAAGATTGAATTAAACTGGTGCTTTTTCAGCATCTATCACCATTTTCTGCTATTTCCTTCTCAGTGAAAATGATATATAAAGAAATCACAATTTATCTGTGTTGGTTTCTGAGACAACACTTTTATGAAGTTATATTATCACTGGAACTAATATGCTGTCGAATGAACACACACACACTGAACTTGCACTTGGAGAAGCAGCATTCTATCTAGCCTACACTCAGGAAAGTGTCGTTATGTCCAGTTTGAATGAGTTTCAGTATTAGGATTATCGGCATGTTTTCATTCAAGCTGGATATTTTCTCATAGAATTTGTTGTACACTGTGTGTTTGGGAACAGATACATTTACTTTTGTTTCTTTTTGGTCAAAATCTGATAAAATTTTCTTCTAGGAGATGGGGCTGTGTATCTACCTGGGTGGTGACCATAGTGGTGTGATATAGATCTTTGATCTCTAAAGTTCTTGTCTGCTCCCTTCGTTGATTTTATTCTTATTTCTATTTTGACAGAGACAGTTGTCATGACGTTTAACTAAATGAGAAACCATCACAAGATTTAGCAGTTTAGGAAGAAAGCTTGTCAGTATAATTCAGGTGGTTGTTTTAAGTGCTTCTGTCTGACTCACTTTACCAAGCATGATGTCTTAGTCTCTTAGGGACTGGTCTCTTAGAATTTATCCTAGACGAATTAAACTTTTGGAGTCCTGGAGTGGCACTGTAGGATAAGCACTGGACTGCTAAGTACAAGGTTGGCAGTTCAAGCCCACCAGTTGCTCCTTGGAAACAATTAAACTTTAAAGAGATTATGGTGCCTTGATAAAGGAAAGGAGGGTAAATTTGAACTTGACCTATACTCATGGATGTAGTGCCTCAAAATACCAACAGAGATGGAAGGAGTCTTCACATCAAGTATCAATGCTATCCCCTCTGAATACAGGGTAGATAGGGACAGGTGACTTAGACATTGGATACCTAAAATGAGGGGGTGATAAGGGCTCGAAATGACCGGTTTACAAGGTTTCAAGAGGGAGTTTAGTTTAAGAGTGTGTGTGTGTGGGAAGACAGAGTCCCCACTGAATAGTTTTCATCTTATCGAGATGGGTCTGGTAAAAAGAGATGGGAATAAGATTCTTATGATTCAATAGTAATTGTTATCATGACTGTCATAATAGCGACTGTCACAACTGTAAAGGTAGAAGTTTTGTAACAAAAATGGGGGAGTAGTTAATCTTACAGTCCAGAAACAGAGGACCCTAGGACCATCAAGGGAGAAGAGCACAAGAGGAATGTGGGACCTTATCCAGAGAAGCAGCAACACTAGAGATGGAGGCAGAGATGGGGACATGGAGAAAGGGAGCAGCTGAGGACTCTAGATTCATTGAAAGAGAGGGACGGAGAGCTGATGGCCAGGAGGCCGACTTGCAGAATGTGTTCTTTGATGGTTTAAATTATTATATATACCTGAGTGTTTAAAAAAAAAAAGTGATAAAATGAATAGAGAGACAAACTGTTAACTGATGGTACATGGAGAATATTATAACCATTGTAATGAAACAAAGTATATGATTTGTTGATTGTAGAACTGATGATCTGCACTGTAAACTTTCACTCAATTCACAATAAAAACTTAAAAAAGAGAGAGAGAGAGATTTTGGTATAGTAGAAGCCAATTAGTTAAGGCGAGACATCGTTTTCTAGTAAGCAGATTGCTCTTGTATACCAGCCATGCTTCCCTTTCCAGTATCATGGTACCTAGAAAATGAAATCAATCATCTCAGGGTTGCACTTGAGCAGAGAATCAGAGCATAGCAGTGTGGATGGCTGATACTATGGTGCTCAAACTTTAGCATCAGAATCACCTGGAGGGCTTCTAAACACAGATTGCTGGGTCTCAACCAAGTTTATGATTTTGTAAGTCTGGAGTGGAGCCCAAGACTTTGCATGCGTACATTTCCAGATGATGCTGATATGGCTGGTCTGGGGCCGCATTTTAGGAACTGTCTCTGGGAAAAGTATATTACAGTTTTAAGAATTAACTATACTTTGATATAGAAAAAAAATTCCAAGTGACTTGGATACTGTGTCCACTAAATGTAATTTGTTTGCTCTTTGGACAGTAGTTGATAAACACCAATGAACTCTTATTGACCAATACCCATTCCTACATCAGTCATGAAAGATACATTATTGCGCCATGCTAGAAAGGAGTTCTGGTGACGTAGTGATTACGAGTCGGGCTGCTAACCTCAAGGTCAGCAGTTCCGAACTACCAGTCATTTGGCAGGAGAAAGATGAGGCTTTCTGCTCCCATAAAGATTTACAGCCTTGGAAACTCTATACAGGGTTAATCTGAGTCGGAACTGACTCCACGGGACTTAATTGCAGCAGCAACAACTTGCTCGTTACTTCCTAGCATAGTTAGATGATCACATTAGAAAATAATATTAGATTCCTGTTCTGCTTTTTCCTTAGGTGCTTTGCTTTGCTTGATGACTGGATTTAGTAGAACTGCCCACCAAGTGTATTCTAGGCTATAAGCTTTAGGAATTTTTTCTCCCATGGAGCTACAGGTAGGTGAGAATAGCTGACCTTTTGGTTAGCAGCCAAGTGTTTAACCATTGACCACCAGTGCTCCTTACCATGTCTTTAGGATGGAACTGTTTCTCTAGATAGGCAATCTTTAACAGTAGGTTAATTCCATTTGTTCAGTTTCAGAGGAATACATTTTATCTGCTCTTGCTCCTCATACCAAGTGGTGTACACTTTTTGGAGTTCCCCATGCGAATTTGTCATGAGTGATGATATCTAACATTTATGAAGTGTTTACTACATGTCAGGAGTTACTCTAAGCACCTTCTATGTTTGTAACTCAATCGTCTCTACAACCATATGAAAAATGTGCCTTTATTCTCTTACATTAAAGATGAAGAAGCAGAATCAAAGAGAGATGAAGTAGTTAGCTTAGGATCACAAAATAATAAGTCAGCAAGCCAAATTTGAACACCAAGGGTAAATATTTGCTTGTCTGTTGTGGTTGGTCCTACCAATGCCAGTAGTCAGATGGGTGCTTACACTCTATTCCAAGGGGTTCTTACCAGTGGGGCGGTTGGTACTCAACTGCCATGCTGCATGCAGACTGGCCCTTCCCAAAGGAATCGGAACAAAAGGCTGGGCTGAGAGGAGCAGTGCGCCAAAATGGGTCAAGTTCAGTTCACCAATCTTTGCCCATTATGCTGGGAAATCTACCATTGGAAGCATTCCTTTTTCTATTCCACATGGCATCTCTGTGTAGGTTAGCAGTGAGTGGTTAGAAGGGAAAGATTACTCTGCTCCTCAGGAAAGGTAAAGGACAGAAGAAACTTTTTTTGGTCTCTTTTTGACCTTCTCTCTGGGGAAACCAGCTCAGTGTACACTGCTGGTGTCCAGCTGTCCTTATAATTGGAGTAGTGTTTAATTTGGAGTGTAATATGGTGGTGGGCATGTAGATTTATAAAGCCTGATTGTGGTCTCACATCTGTCACATTTCCTAGAAGCAGGGCCTGAGGCAGGGATTCTGGTGCATATGGTTTATTGAAAGAGTGCTCAATAAACTTTACAGATTAGCTCACTGTGGTGTAGGGACGCTAAATCATTTATGGAAGATCTAATAGATTTGGGTAGGGACGAATGGGCCTGTCAGAATCCAAAGGCCATGTCCTGTTTCCTATTTTTTTAAAAAAGCAAGTAAAAAAGAAAGTATCATTTCCCTTTCCTGAATCTTGGACTCTGTCTTAGGCCAGGTTTTCTAAAGAAGCAAAACCAGTGAAAGAGAGATATATATTGTTGTTAGGTGCCATTGAGTTGGTACCAATTCATAGCTACCTTATGCACAGCAGAACGAAACACTGCCTGATCCTTGGACAACCTCACTACTGCTGCCACACTTGAGTCCATCGATGCTGCCACTTGGCCAATCCATCTTATTGGGGGTCTTCCTCTTTTTCTCTGACCCTCCACTTACCAAACATAATATCCTTCTCTAGTGACTGGTTCTTCCTGACAATACGTGCAAAGTATGAGAGATGAAGTTTGGCCATCTTAGCTTCCAAGGAGCACTCTGGCTGCACTTCTTCCAACACAGATCTGTTGGTTCTTTTGGCAGTCCATGGCACTTTCAATATTCTCCTCCAACACCATCACTCAAAAGCATCAATTCTTCTATGGTCTTCCTTATTCGCTGTTTAGCTTTCACATATATATACACACACACACACATATATAATGGTTTACAATTATAGAGTCCCAGGTCCCCAGTAGAAGAGAGAGAGAGAGAGAGAGAGAGAGCCTTCCTTCCCAACCCTCCCACCCCCCTCACTCTGTTTCCATTACATTGGGATCAGGTCACACTCCCAAGGAAACATCCCATCAACTGATTGGCTGCTCATAGCCACTCACCATGGAGCTAACTATGCCTGTTTTAGATGTCATCAGTATGGGGATATGTTGAATATCTCAAGTGCTAAACCTCTGGAAATCCTGGCTTAGTCAAATTGACACAGAACCCTAACCATTATGCTGTTGTTGTTGTTATGTGCCGTGGAGTCAGTTCCAACTCATAGCAACCCTGTACAGGGTTTCTGAGGCTGTAAATCTTTACAGGAGCAGAAAGCCTCATCTTTCTCCCGCGGAACAGCTGGTAGTTTCGAACTGATGACCTTGTGGTTCACAGCCCTATTCGTAACCACTACACTACCTCCTCTATTTAATTGATTTTCAGAAATTGCCTTTGGTGAAGTACTAGGGTAACACAACATCTCATAAACACATAGATGGTCCATTAACCAAAACTTACTGTGTAGTAACTTGTTATTGTTTTTAAGTACAGTTGTTGTTGTTAAGTGACGTGGAGTCATTTCTGACCCATAGCAACCCTGTACAGGGTTTCTGAGGGTGTAAATATTTACGGGAATAGAAAGCCTCATCTTTCTCCCACGGAGTGGCTGGTAGTTTCGAACCGCTGACCTGAAGGTTCGCAGCCCGATTCATAACCACTATGCTACCAGAGCTGAGTCAGTTCCAAATCAGAATAATCCTGTACAGGGTTCCAAGGAGTGGCTGGTGGGTTTAAACCACCGACCTTGTGGTTAGCAGTCCAGTGCTGACCCTAGGGCACCACCCCAGGAACTTGTGTAGTAGCTACTGGTTACCATTCACTGATGGTTTGATGTGCGCATTGTGTTAAGTGCTTTACATACAGTATCTGATTCTCACCACAATCCTGTGCAGTAGGTTGCTTCTGATGAGGAAAATGAATTTCAGAAAGGTAAAACAACTTGCCCACAGTTGTGCATCTCAGAAGCCTCAGTGAGGGGTGCCACCCCATTTCTACCAGCATTTTAACCTCTGTTCTATACTTTGCAGCTGTTGTTGGATGCATAGTAACCCCGTGTGAGTAGAGCAGAACTGTCACATAGGGTTTTCCAGAGAATAATCTTTATAGGAGTGTATTACCTGGTCTTCTCCCTCAGAGCTGCTCTGTGGATTTGAACCACCATCCTTTTGGTTAGCAGCCAGGCACTTAACTGTTGCGCCACTATGGCTTCTTCCTATACTTGGCCTATCCCTATAATTCCACTCTACTCTAAGCCATCTCACAACATCCTGAGAAGAATACAGAATTTTCTTGGTTTCTTTCCTACTTTTACAAAACAAAAGCACTGCCAATAGATGTTTCTGTATGAAGAATACAATATATGTGTGCCAAGACAGAAAAGGAATTAACAATGTGGTGCCCAGCTGCTTGCCAATAAATTATATCTTAGTTTGGAAGGCATGATAGAAGCCATCTTGTCCCGTTTTCCCTCCCAGAACGTGCTTTGTAAGCGGAGGTTATTCAGCCTTTGCATGGAAACTTCCATTGAAGTTGTAGGAGCTTACTTTGGCACGGTTCCAGCTGTTAGGGAATTCTTTCTTTTTGCTGATTTTCTTTTGTGTGACATCATGGTGGAGATTCTAGGTGTGTCTTCTGAATGAGTATACACTTTGATGCCACAAAGATCTGAGTTTACATCCTCATTACAGAGAATGCTGTTTGTCTGCTCAGTTCCAATTTCTTTATTATTAAAATGGAGAAAAGAATCACTAGTAATTTAAGTTAGAGGGCATTCCCTGGGTGGAGCAAACAGTAGCACTCTTGGCTACTGACCAAAAGACCAAAGGTTTGAGGCCACCCAGAGTCCTAGTGTGGCGCTGTGGAATAAAGTGCTGAACTGCGAAGTTGGTTTGAACTACAAGGTTGATGGTTCAAACTCACCAGCTGCTCCTTGGAAACCCTATACATGGTTACTATGAGTTGGAACCCACTTGACACTTAACAACAGCAACAAGAGGTGCTTCAGAAAAAATAACCTGCTAATTTACTTAAAAAAAAAAAACTGTCTTTGAAACTTCCTTTATGTAGCATAGTTCTACTTTGATCAACACATGGAGTCACCAAGAACTGGAATCAACTTGACAGTTGATGTTTAAGGTCCAGGTAAGGACTAAAGGAGATAACTTACATCATTAGTACAAATTCCTGAGGGAATCTGAGTGGTCTGAAGAATTGTAGCTTTAAGAGTAGAACTTCTGAAGCAGATAACCTCATAGGTCTTTGTACAGGAGGTAGTTGGTCTGCCTTATTGTCAGGTGGGCCTTGGGTTACACGGTATATAATACACCATCCGCTTTTAAAAGAATGCCATGGGCAAACCTCATTAGGGTCTGTGTAGGTGGCAACTCCTTTTAGAGAGGGCCATACACATAGCTGTAACTTAAGAGTCAAAGAGTCCTGTCTATTCTCATCTCATTTTATAAATTTGTGTCCAATCAATGTTAACTCATTTTAGTTTTTCGTATTCTACTTGAAAACTTTAAAAATTCTTAGAGACAGTTCTCACTCCATTAAGTAACTTAGTTAATGTCCACTGAATGCTTGCTGTGTTTGGACTAGTTTCCTAGGGGAATGTAACCAATGACCACAAAACTTAGTGGTTTACAGCAACACAAATCTATTAAAACAAAGGGTCCACCATTATCTAATGTCTATAGGAGTCCTAAGGAGCTCTGGTAGTGTAGTGGTTATGAACTAGGCTGCTAACCTCAGGGACAGCAGTTAGAAACTACCAGCTGTTCTGCGGGAGAAAGATGGGGCTATCTGCTCCTGTAAAGATTTTCAGCCTTGGAAACCCTATGCAGGGTCACTGTGAGTCAGAACCGACTCCATGGCACATTACAACAACAACAACAACAACAATAGGAGTCCTGGTGTGGCACCATAGGATAAGCACTCAACCCTAATGGTTTTAACCACAAAGTTATGGTTCAAACTCACCCGCCATTCCTTGGAAATCTTATACAGGCTTGCTATGAGTCAGAACTGACTCGACAGCACTTAACAACGACAACAACAACAATAGGTAAGACAAAAGCATTGGAATATGCAATCCCTGTGTTGAGTTGCAGGAGTTGGAATGATCAGACCATGGAAACAATGAAGGCCAGACTCCCTATCTCTTTACATTTCCTCTTGCCAGCTGAAATCATGAACTAGCTTAGCCTGGTTCTACCCTGTGGGGTGAATCAAGCCCCCTACCCCAGCTGTCTTCAAAATTTAGTGTACATAAGAATCACCTGGAGAATATTTTGCGAATTCCTAGACTTCATCCCCAAGGGGCTTATATGGGACCTAAGAATTAATATTTTAAAATAATAACCCTCAAGTAAGATAATCATTTTGAGAAACAAGCAGTTGGAGAAAAAAAAAATCCTTGTTATGTCATCTTAGTGGCTTCCCATGAAAGTAACTATACTGTGTGCTCAGCAGTGACCACCATTTTGGATTCATATGTTGAGGTCTTATTTCTTCCTGGTGAGAAAATATGTAACTTTATCTGACTGTTGACCCTTACGTAACCTCTCTCTTACCATGCCTCTCAGAAAGTGGGGACATGCCCCTGAATCCATGTTCTCTATACTTACTTACAGTAGGGATGGATAACTGGATCCAGAGTAAGGTAAAAGGGTCAGTACTTGATCAGATAATAATGGCAAAGGAAGGTTATCTAGTTCTGGGAGGAAACCCTGTGTGATAAGGTCAAACCAGAAATGAAGTAATTATAAGCATGGTCTCTAAAGTTTTCCTCCTTGGGTTTTCTTTCATGACTAAAACTTCCCTTTTGTTCAAAGTCCTATTTCTGACCCCTGGACGTGACTCTGCACCAATTCTAGGTTATGACTTTCATCTAAAATTTCATCATATTCCTGTTGAAAGCGAATATATAATGATGATGACGAGCAATCATAGAGAACATGTTTCTGCTTTACATTCATCATGCCATTTAATTCTCACAGCAACCCTGTGAAATAGGTGCCATTATTATTCATAGTTTTAAATAGAGAAACTGAGGCACAAATAGGTGAGAGTTACACAGCTGTCAAGTGACTGAGCCAGAATTGAAACACAGGCAGTATGATTAAGGGCTATGCTTCCATCAAATGTACCATATTGCTCTATTTCATTTCTACCAAGTGGGATTTTAATTGACAAAGATGTCTTACAAAAACAAAACAAAACAAAAAAACCCAACCTCCTTTTCTTTAGCATAGGATCCCTTGGGGAGTTGTAAGAAAAGCATAGGACTGTTAATCAAAAGGTCAGCAGTTCAAACTCACCAGCCACACCAGGGGAGAAAGATGAGGTTTTCTGTTCCCATAAAGATTTACAGCCTCAGAAACCCTGTACAGGGTCACTATGAGTTGAAATCAACTTGTTGGCATTTGGTTTGTTTTCTTTAATATACATGATAGCCTTTGTATGATGCCATAGGATAAGCACTAGACCTCAAAATCAGTTTGAACTATAAAGTTGGTGGTTCAAACTCACCAGCGGCTCCTCAGAAACCCTGTACAGGGTCGCTAGAAGCCCAAACCAACTCAACGGCACACAACAACAGCAAAATATGAAGGCAGAGGGCTAAAGTTTCAATAAATCCTCTTTGGAACTTTTTGGGCAGCACTTAATTTTAATTCTTTTTTTTTCCCCAGAAGAGCATTTTTGAAACCATGACATTCCCTGTTATCTGCCCTAAATAATGAGATCATCTCCATGATTCTGGGGGGCTAGTTGCATTTTATCAGTGGCGCCTTTGTTGCACAATTTCCATTTTTGCTCTTGAAGATACAATAAAAGATTTATGTCTGATGGACTGTGATGTGGTTTGCATCTAAGAGAAAAACAATTCCTTCCAAAAAAATACCATATCCCCAAATGATTTCATAATTGCAAACAGTGTTGACGAGCTCTTTGGCTTAAATAAGTTTATAACATATTTGCTGTGTTTTTGTGTAGATATGTTTTGATGTGCTTGCTAAGGAAAAATAATTAAAACCCCTCTGCCATTTCTAATTGAGAAGAAAGAAATGCAACCCATTAGTTGATGTCTACCATAATAAGATTTTTTTTCTCCCTCATTTCATTCCAGATTTGTTTCAAGGATTAACTTGCGTTAAATAGTTTCAGGTCTGAACGTCAGCCATGTTTCTCATTACTGGAGATCAAAATGGCTTAATTCCCTTTGTGTGTTGGTGCCACTAAAACACTAGGGAATCTTAAAACTACAGACTTCTGATAGAAGTACCACATTTTCCTAGTCAATCTGCCTGGCAGAGCTTATGTTATTTCCCCCCTACATTTACTGCTGGAACAAGCCTTTGTACTGAACATTTTCAGGGTCTTGGTGTCAGGTAGTGTTAAACCTATCTCCACAAGGTAGGCAAGATATGCTAGTCACCCTTGTATCTTCAAATATGTCTTTGCAAACCGTGCTTTCTTTTGCTTCTAGAATCAACTATTGTATTTGATCCTAAAGCAAAATATGGTTATCCATCTGATAGACTGATAAAAATCTCATCATTTTGGTCAATCCAGGGGCCTCTGGATCTCAAATGGCCAACCTGACTTTAAATTCTCATCCTTCAGTTTACTAGGTGTATGACCTGGATCAAGTTTAAAAACTTTCCTTATCTATAAAATAAGCTGATGAGTTGTTGTTAAGTGCCATTGAGTTGGTTCCAAGTTGTAGCAACCCTGTATAGGGTTTCAAGGAGCTGCTGGTGGGTTTGAACTGCCAATCTGAGGTCCTGAGAGTACCTATTTATTGGTTGTAGAAAGACTAACAAGAAATCATGCATGTAAAATAATTGCTGATCTCAGGGACTATGATGTGCTATTGTATATTTCCCTATAACCTTGAAGGCAAGAGAGGCTTCTAAAGGCTCCTTCCAGCTGCTAGGACAGTTCATTGCGACGTTGCTAGAGTTGGTTACTGAGTTGTTTTAGGCTAAATTATTAGGTGGTGGTGGTGGTGGTGGTGTGCTGGGGAGTCAGTTCCGACTCACAGCAACCCTGCATAGGGTTTCTGAGGCTGTAAAACTTTATGGGAGCAGAAAACCTCATGTTTCTCCTGAGGAACAACTGGTGGTTTTGAACTGCTGTCTTTGAGGTTAGCAGCCCTACTCGTAACCACCGAAGGAAAATTGTGTTTGGTTGGCGAACACACTGCCATTAAGTTAATTAATTCTGACTTATAGGACAGAGTAGAACGGTTCCTTAGGATTTCCAACACAAAATCTTTATGGAAGCAGACTGCCTTGGCTTTCTTCTGTGGACCAGCTGGTGGGTTTGAACTGTCGACTTGGCTCAGCCCACTGTGCCACCAGGGCTCTGTTTTGTTGGGGTGGGAGGGAAATAGCTCCTTCTTCCCTGCTCAAGATGTGAACCAGTTGAAAGAGAAGACCAAGGAGAATGGCAAGCCAAATGCGAAAAAAAGGAAAGCAAATCCCACTTTTATGGCTGATGTAAATGAGAGTGGAGTTTGTAGCATGCATCTGTGGTTTCGTCATGGAGAGCCCTAGAAGGAGGTAGTTTTACCCATTCAGGTTGAAGCTCTGACCTCACTCAAGAAGACCAGAGAACATGTATTTCCTTCTTACAGTTTGTTTCCAAGAAGAGGAGACAGAGGTCCTCATACTTCTTCCAATCTTGCCAGACAAGAAACAGTGCTTGTGGAGAGGAGCCAGGAGCGTTAAGCCAGTGATGGCCCTCCACATGGAAGGCAGCATCAGGAATAGGAATGAGTGTCTCCCCGATAGGATTGCCTACCTCAATTTTGATAAAGTTCAAGAAATAGGTGACTCTGGCTTTATTTGTGAAGAGATAGTATGTGATAGATTCAGTACTGCAGACGGATTCATTTTACTTTATTTGTAGGCTAAACTACTACACATCAATGAAGTCTGTCTTTTCGTTTAAGCCCATAAAATCCTTGGTGTTGTTGTTGGATATGGTCAAGTGAGTTCAGACTCATTGAGACCCTACGGACGACAGAATGAAACACTACCTGGTCTGCACAATCATTGCTTTGTTTGAACCCATTGTTGCAGCTACATTGTTGAACCGTTTGGTTGAAGGTCATCCTTTTTTATGCTGACCCTCTACTTTACCAAGAATGAAGTCCTTTTCCAAGGCCTAGCCCCTCCTGATAACATGTCCAAAGGATACGAGACAAAGTCTCTCCATTGCTACTCTAAGTAGCATTCTGACTATAATTTTTCCAAGGCTGATTTGTTAATTCTTCTGGCAATCCATGGTATAGTCAACATTCTTTGCCAACACCACAATTGAAACGCATCAATTTCTTCTGCAGTCTTCCTTATTCATCGTCCTACTTTCACATACATTTGAGGCAATTGAAAACACCATGGCTTGGGTGAGGTGTACCTTAGTCCTTAAAGTGCTATCTTTGCTCTTTAACATTTTTAGGAGGTCTTTTGTAGCAGATTTTCCCAGTACACTACATCTTTTGATTTTTTTTACTGCTGCTTTCATGGGTGTTGGTTATGGATCCAACTAAAAAAAACCAAAATTCTTGACAACTTCAATCTTTTATTTATCATGCTGTTATTTATTGATCCAGTTGTGAGGTGTTTTGTTTTCTTTACATTCTTTACATTGAGGTATAGTCGATAATTATGTTTTAATTTTATACTATCCTGCATGGTGTCGTGTGCCATTGAATCAGTTCTGACTCATAGTGACCCTGCATAGAGTTTCTGTGGAGCAGCTAGTAGGTTGGAATGGTTGACCTTTCAGTTCAAACTAACCTTGCAGTCCAGTTCTTATCCTACAGAACCACACCAGGACTCCTTATGGTTAGTAGTCAGTGCTTATCCTAGAGCACCACACCAGAACTCCCACACACAAAGATAGAAATTAAGTAAAGAATCTTCCCTCAATAATCCTCACTTCCATCTTCCCCTAACTACTTTCGACCTCAACAGTGACTCTTAAGTAAACTGCTTCAGAATCTTCCTGCAGGATTAACGGATGCTGTGTTACCAGCAGCCTCGCTGGTGAGAACGAAGCTGGGGAGGAAGATGCAATTTCTAGTATGCTTGAACTTTCAACAGAGGTAAATGATTTTATTCCAAAAGTTGGTACTCTTGCCCTTGTCCAGCTGTTTAACAAATGTGTGTCCTTGGTCAGCAATGGAACCAGACTAGAGGGTGTAGATAGCTGACTATGAGTCGTAATTACTACTGTTAAAACAACTCAAAGCACATGTCCTACTGACAGGGTGTGGGGATGGCAGGCAGTACATGCACAATCCAGACGTTTGGAGGTATGTTTTCAAGTTGTGCTTTGCAGGAGGTCCTAGCGCCCCCCCGCCCCCCACACACACATACACTTTGAGTCTTAAAATGTTAATTTGTGCGTAAGTAGAGGAGTCCATATGTACTAATTCCTTCTTGTCTGTGACATCAGTTGGAAGGTCTGCCTGAGGTTAGGAATGACTGCGCTCCTTATTTTTATTACAGCACCTATATTATTGCCTTATATATATATTTAAATAGTTTTGAATGCTCACAAGGCTTTGAACTCTGAGGAGCTGGGTTGACTATGTTATTCACATAGTTTGATCCATAGCACCTATATTATTGCCTTATATATATATTTAAACCATTTTGAATGCTCGTGAGGCTTTGAACTCCGAGGAGCTGGGTTGACTATGTTATTCACATAGTTTGATCCATAGCACCTAGCACAATTCCTGGCCTCCGAGAGAGGCTTGAGGATTACTTTGTTAAGTTATATTGAATAACAGCATTCTTCCCAAAGCACGGAAGTCCAGACAATGAGCTGAAGTGATTTGGTTTTGTTAGAAAGGCACCTCCTAAATCATGTGAGTTTTTAATTTTTAGGCCTAACTTGCAGACTTATTCTCACGGACCTCTGAGACCCCTGAGAAACCAGTCACATTAGCCTTCTTGTTTGACAACACAGAGGAGCATCTTGACTCTAGGGATCTCCATAGCCCAAGTTAACAGTCATTCTACATACAAGAAGGCTTCAAATCATGAACAAAATTCCATTCTATTTTAATTCCATGTTTCCATGAACTTCTTGAAGCTCCTCATGCACTCCTAAGACTCTTTTCTTTGTCTATCTGTATGATTGGTATTTTCCTCCTCAAGGAGAACCCAGACTGAGTCTTGAGCAGAAAATTTAGATGGGGGCGTTCCCCTCTGCAATCTCAGTAATCAAGGTAAATAATATTTCAATGTGATATATCAAAACATTGAAATGAAAGCAGAAATTCCATGATGAACAAAACAACGAATATTCAAACTAAAGACAGTTTCACTCTTCTGGCCTCTGGATGTACTTCTTAAAAGCTTAGCTGGACTCACTCTGGTCCAAATCCTGGAGAAGAGAGAATCAAATGACCAGCAGTCTGGCTTTCCAGATTTTCCTCCCTTAATGTATGTTGTTTTCTTTAACTATATCAGTGCTCGAGGCAGAATGCTATGGGCTCTGGGTGGTACTGAAAAATGAATGTATAAACATAGCCATAAAACATGGAACAAGTTGTCAAATCTAAAATGTCTATATTACAAAAGATTTGGCGGGCAAAGCTGCATATTGAATGAAATTTAGTAACATTCACCAGCATGGCTGCAATATTTATTTCTCAGATGAATTTGTATGGCTATGTTTTTATTCACTTTGCCTTTATTGCAATCCATTTTTTAAAACGGTTCCTCTCCCATTGTTCTGGATTTCAGCTAAGTAGCACAGAATGCTGCTCTATGCAAAGTTGCTTTAAATGGGAGCAAATGTGTATGAAATCCACAAATGCTCCAACTGTTACTGTTTTTTTTTCCCTACTGGAAGAGCTTTCTTCATTTACATAGGAGAACACGAAGCCAGCAAAAAGGGAGAATACAAACATGAAACCTTCAAGAGCCTTTTGGAAACGCAGCAGAAAAACACAACGCTTAAGTGGGGAAACCAAGTGGTTTTGGAGTTTCTTGCAAAGCGGCAGTTTGCGGGGGAGAACTACCTCGTGGGGATTGTCCAGTTGCTCTGGCTGAGATAAGCCGCTCCTGTTTTGCAGGCTTTTGGATGGCAAGGCTGGGGGCCGGGGGTGGGGATATTGTGTAATTGTAGAAAAGCATCTTGAAACTTTTTCAGTTTCATTTGTTTCCAAACAGGAAAACACAGTGCTGAAGAAGTCTACAAGAGAAGGGGAGCCTCAGGCAGTTTTTTTCCTATTGAGGCACAGCTGCGGCGGTATCACAATATTTCCTAAGTGTTTGCCTCGGATCTTCTTACCTGGTGCCAAGCACACACAACAAAAGTAGGAGAGAGCTGCTTGGTTGGAACAAAACTCCAGTCAGACGCTGAGTTTTTCTCGTTGCCCCTTTTTGCAGTGTAGGGTGAGCCTATGGAAACACAGAACCCCTCCCCCGCAAACACACACACACAGCTCCATCTCTCAGCACAGGAGCCAAATTCTGCGGGTACACGCAGCGCTGTCTGTGACAAGGTGTGCTGGTTAACCTAGAGGATGGGGTAAGATGCAAGCAGACCCAGACCCAGAGACCTCATTTCTCCGCTTGATCTCCCAGCCACAGGAATACTTAGATATGCTGGAATTAACCTTTTCTTCAGAGGAGCCATCTCATGGCTGGTTGCACATTAAAAACACCTAGGGAGCTTTAAAACCAACTAATGCCCAAGGCTCTACTTTAGTTCAACTAAATCAGACCCTGCAGAGGTGGAAACCGGGCATCCACAGGTTTTAGAGCTCCTCAGGTGATTTTAATGTGAAGTAAGGGGCTGAGACTCAACCACGCAGGACTCAGTCCCACATACTGACCTTTGCTTTCTTTCAGGGCTGACTCTCCACCTACACAACTAGAACTCCACCGGTGCAGGCCTTTCACTTCAATATAGTTCAATGACATGGAATTGATTCAGTACATTCAACTGCTTCTCGATCCTTCATTTCCAGTTGTGACTCTCATGAGAGGGCTGAGGATTGTATCTGCCAAAAAGGAGGGCAGATACTTGAATTTCTCTCTTATTTTTGAGGCATACATGTATCTTTCAATTTTTCTATTAAAGATGTTTCTAAAATATATACCTTGGATTCGGATCTAATCTTGTATTTTTTTTCCCTGTCACTCAAAGCCCTGAATAGATATCTGCTTGTACGTATGTATGTACAACATCCATCTTTTAATTTATTCATTTATTCAATGCATGTTATTAAGCATCCATGAGCTGAGATAAATAAGACAGGGTACTTAGCTTTTGAAGAGCTCTCAGACTACTGGGAGAAATGGTTTGTGAATAAGAAATTAAAGTACTGTGAACTGCTAAAGCTAAAATAGGTATGTATAAAAGGACTTTTCGGATTTGTTTGGAAGGAGGTTTTGTGCCTGGGAAGGTGGGAAGGTTCACAGAAGAGGCCTAGAAAAGTACAGTTTCCATTGCGCTGGGGTTTTGCAAACCATGGGAGGAGCACATCCTTTGTAAAGTTGAGTGTTAAAGGCTTGGCTGAAGGAGTCCTTGGGTGGCGCTGCGGGCTAATGCGCTGGACTGCAAGGGCGGTTTGAAACGCAAGGTCGGTGGTTTAAGCAAACCTGCGACTCCTTGGAACCTTATACAGGGTCGATATGAGTCGGAACCGACTTGACGGCACTTAACAACAGTAACACAGGCAACACTGGAACGCAGAAGGAACTGGACACCTCCCAGATGTCTTCAGAGTTGTATTCACTGGACCCGTGTTTACTACCAAGCCATCCTTGCATCATGTCTGACTTATATGTAGGGCTGTGATGGTTACGAGAGTGAGCTGGCAATTGTTGTCAAGGAGAAGAGAGGGCTCTGAGGAGGAGCTCAGAATTTAGGCTCTAGAATTGTATTGACTGTGATTTTATCTATTAGTTGGGGAACATTAGGCAAGTCACTGAACTTTACTTTTCTCAGGTGTAAAATAGACTCATGCTTACTTTATAGAGCTATTAGAAAGATTAAATGTATTAGGCATTGTGTAAAAATGCTGACAAAAGGCCTGGACATAGGAAGTGTCAATATACCGTAAGCTTCCCGGTTGAGATACTCAATTTTCTCTTTGCACATTTCTCTAATTTTGTTTGTGTTTATTTTTACCTTCGTCCACACCTGGCCATGTCAGGTACACACTTAACGACCAGGGCATCCACTGATTATGCAAAGTACATGATTTTGGACATAAGATATAAGGTGTGTTTCAGGGCGTTGTTAACCAAATCACCTTTGAGGAACAGCAAGTTCTAGAAATTTCTCTCATAGGTAGATTAAGTTTCTTTGATGTGCTCTTTCATTCAGTTGTCTTCTGTGTCTCTGCCTTCCACATGAAAGCCATCAAAACAACCCAAAAAAACAAAAACAAAAAAACTTACCAGGTGGTGTCTAATTACCAGGTTTGCTTATCATTCTTCCTCATGTTTTGAGACATTGTGTGAACAGGTTGAATGTTGAGAGAGGCCTTTAAGAATGCGAGAAATTTCCTTAGAACAGAGAATTGACATTTTGTCTGGTGAGATTAGCATGAATTAATAGTGTAGGTTTATAGTTAAGAACACCACCACCCACAAAACCCAGTAAAATAGTTGTTTGGTTGGAAACAGAGCATGCTTACAGGAAGAGTAGAGGAATAAAACTCAAAACTAGACTGGATCTAGAGTATCCATCTTATGGATTCTAACTTGAGAATGAAAGTTATAACATTTTTATTGTTGTTGTTAAGTGCCATCAAGTTGGTTTCGACACATAGCGACCCTACATAGGGTTTCCAAGGAGCAGCTGGGGAGCTTGAACTGCCGACCTTGATAGCTCAAACCGACTTTGCAGTCCAACACATTAGCCCACAGTGCCACACCAGGACTCTGAAATATACATATGCCCCATAAAATAACTGATATCTCTTCAAAAACTTGTCTCTATAATTCTTTTTAGAAGAATTTGATCTCACCTTTCCTTCACTTGTCTTTATTTCTTCTTCTTGTGTTTATATATTTCTTCCCTTGTGTCTTATTAAGGACATTTGGGTGAGGCCGCAGTCTTGGCTTGTTGAGAGTTCATCTGCTTCTGATGCCTGTTCTTTTTCCACCTAAAGTCACAATCTGTTCTTGAGCGACTGGTCTCATTTGCACAATACCCAATTGTGATGTGAAATAGGGAGGATTATAGCATCAGTTGGGGCCTGAGCAGCTGGCATGGATGAACTCCGACAAGGCACAGATCCTGTTTCTGTACACATGTCCTTAATAATGATGATGGAGTGGGGGATCAGAAATATGCTAGAAGGGAGAAAGAAGCGTTGTTTCTGAATAGCTGGTTGTCTGAGGGAGTACATATGATGTCAGCAATTCATTAAGTCCCTAAATTCTGTTTTCTTATTTAAAAAAAAATCTTATTTTAGTTGTGGTATCTTTGGCACATCTGCTGGATAAGCAGGATCTATGCCACAAATAAAATTCAAAATGATCTCTCTTTTAGAACTTGGAAACAGAAATTCTGAAGTTGAAGTAAGCCTGGTTTACAGAAGGATCCTAAGGACTTCTCTTATGTAAAGTCCAGGCTAACTCCAAATCCAGGTGCCACATGAGTGCAGGCCAAAGTACTTATTATTGAAGGGAGGACAAGTGAGATGGGAACCAGGGCTAGAATTTATAGTTGGTCAATTTCAAATCCATCTTGGGTGATCCTCCAGTGGCATAGGAAATTCTGGCAGAAATGGCACATAATACCAAAAATGAAATAAAAGTGAGGATTTACTCCTGACCCCAATAGTGAAAATGAACATTTTATTCTTTAAAGATTCAGGCTATCTGTAACAGTGGGTGGCAGGCTGATGACAAGGCCAAGAATCACAAAGTTCTTTTGGAAATTATTTTGGCAAAAAAAGAGGACCAATAGGTTGTAATTAGAGCCCAGTTGGACTCTTTAAAAAATGATCTAAGTTATGTCAAGAATGATGGACTATCTGAGCTGAAAAGAACTTGATTGCACATTGGGATCTGTCTCTTCATTTTATTAAGGAAATAATAACCACTCAATTAATTCTTGTCATAGCCCGATAAGAATTTGGGTCTTGTGAGAACTTTGTGGAGCCCTGGTGGGGTACTGTGCTGTTAATGTGCTTGACTGCAAGGTCAATTTGAACTGTAAGATGGGTAACCCTATACAGGGTCACTATGAATCGGAACTGGCTCGACATCACTTAACAATAACAACAACAAGAACTTTGTCTGTTGTTTTAATGCCCAACCCTCACATTAGATGTAATCCCATGTATGTCCCCCAGTTTAGTTGGGTGAGCCCCAAGTTACGAGTAAGGAGGAATGGGTATGTTACATGAACACTGTGGTCAGTCTGAGATATTTGTGTCACCTCTGTCAGGAAAAGTGATCAAAACTTAAGAGTCCAAGTAGTGGGCAGTTCAATTCAATCCAGGTTTTCCGGTAACCTTTAAGATTTTGGGGAAATCAAATAGGTTTTTTGTTTTGCTTGGAAATGCAGGATGTTATTGAGAAATTCTTCAGAAGCAGAGCAGTAAAAATATGGGGAGAAAGAGCTCAGATGCTCAGAAAGTTGGGCTCCTGGGATAAAGAAATTAAAGCAGCCCCCAATTAGCTAGTTGTTAGGGAAGGTGGTTGTTGTACTGTCGTGGTGATGGATGTGGTGGTAGGAGAAAGTCTGAGAAGCTGCAGACACCATTGAATCCCAGGAAGAAGACAGCAGACAGAGCCATCATTGGGGGAAGGGGTAGAAGTACGAGGCCACCTCTGATCATTCTGACAAAGCGTACACAGTGTTCAGACGTCAGGCATGCTCTCTGATGGGAGATGAACTGGAGATGTATGGCCCAAATGATTTCTTACTAGGGGAGGAAAAAAAAAATCAGATTGCTGCAGCTTGGAGTTCTTTTTATAGACTAACCCCAAAGTTTCCATAAATGACTTTTGTTTAGTCATTTATGGAGGAGACAGAAAGATTTGTTTATTACCACTAAAATATCATTCTCAGGCATCTATCTATGCATCAGAAAACGTCTCAGAGAATATGCTGAAGGAAGAGTTCCACAGAGCATTTTAGAAACAAAGAGCCAGAGCTAGATCCATGGTTTGTTAAAATACTGGTGGTGATGTATCATGGAGTCAGTTCCAAATCATAACGACCCTGCATAGCGTTTCTGAGGCAGAAAGCCTCATCTTTCTCCCACAGAATGGCTGACAGTTTCGAACTGCTGACCTTGAAGTTGGCAGCCTGACTCGTAACCACTACACTAAAAAATACCACCCACCTAAATTCTAATCTAAGGAGCTCTGATGGCATAATGGGTTACACATTGGACTACTAACTGCAAAGTCAGCAGTTCGAATCCACCAGTTGCCCCAGTGGAGAATGAAGAGCTTTTCTGCTGCCATAAAGATTTATAGCCTCAAAAACCCTATTCAGGTCGCTAGGAGTCGGAACAGACTCAATGGCACAAAACCACCACCACCAAATTCTAAGAAAAATCTTCAACATTTAGTAGTACCAGTGGTGAACAAGGCAGCCACAAGTGTAATGTGGATCAGCATGAAATGTAGGTAAGTATACAGTAAGGAGCTCTGGTAGCGTAGTGGTTATGAACCGGGCTGTGAACCGCAAGGTCAGCAGTTCGAAACTACCAGCTGTTCCACAGGAGAAAGGTGAACTGCTCCCGTAAAGATTTACAGCCTCGGAAACCCTGTGCAGGGTCATTATAAGTCGGAACCGACTCGATGGCACATAACAACAACACCAGTACAGTATAGAAGAGGATCAGAAGGTAATATAGACCTAGGATATAAAGAGAAAAGGTGGCAGGACCACGAGACTTGCCTCCCGTTTCACGCTAAGTGTTTCATTCAGCACTTTGTTGTTGTTAGGTACTGTTGAGTTGATTTTTGACTGACAGTAACCCATGTGACAGAGTGGAGCTGGCTGCCCCGGAGAGTTTTCTTGGCTGCACTCTTTGCATAAGCAAACCATTAGGCCTTACTTCCTCGGAGATGTTGGGTGAGCGCCAATTGTCAAACTTTCAATTAGACTTTAAGAGCATAACCATTTTGTCTCCAGAATCCCTGCATTCAGAACTTTTCGAAAGTTAATTTAAAGATATATCCATACCTATACTGTATTGAGATTAAATAGTACATCCTTTAATATGGATTATACCTCAATATAAGGCAAACAGAAATCTTCACAGACAGACCATTAAGCAAAATCTCAATAAGTAGAAAATAAAGATGAAAAGTGTCAAGGATTTCATTTTACTTGGATTCACAATCAATGCCCATAGAAGCAATAGTAAAAAAGTCAAACCATGTATAACACGGGCAAATCTGCGGCAAAAGATTTCTATAAAGTGGTAAAAAGCAAAGATGTCACTTTGAAAACTAAGGTCCACCTGACCCAAGCCGTATTTTTTTCAATCACCTCAGATGCACACAAAAGTTGGACAATAAATAAGGAAGACTGAAGAAGAATTGATGCTTTTGAATTATCGTGTTGGTGAAGAAAAGTAAATATGACACGGACTGCCAAATCTGTCTTAGAGGAAGCACAGCCAGAATGTGCTTTGAAGCAAAGATGGCAAGAGTTCATTTCACATACTTCGGACATGTCATCAGGAGAGACCAGTCCCTGGAGAAGGACATCATGCTTAGTAAAGTAAAGGGTTAGCAATAGGAAGACCATCAACCAATTGGATTGACACAGTGGCTGAAATAATAGGGTCAAACCATCAACAGTTGTGAGGATAGTGCAGGACTGGGCTGTGTGAGCCGGAAGTGACTCCATGGAACAGCGTACTGTATTGTTTACCTTATGTACTTGTCAATATTATTAAATATGTATAAATATAATTGTATTAATTGATAAATAAAGAATAGTTTATTCTTTAAATAGGTTCTTCCCCACCCGCCCTTGGTTGTTCATACAAAGCTCTGTGTTGAAAGAAACCCTCAAAGACCTGTTGGAGTCTTCCTAGAGACCAAGTAGATCAAACTGGTCCCTGAAGTTCATAAAGAGCTGCTCACTGTAGACAGACTGGGAAAAGACCTCTGGCCCAATGCTGTTCCTGAACAAGGGCAGGGACATTTTAATTTTGCACTTACACCTCTCTACCACTAGATGATATGCATGTATAAGCAAGATCAAAATCTTCCATTTCCTTTTTGCATCAGTGGCATTTGTGATAAATGGGTAAATGAAGATATTCAAAATTCAATTAAAGATGGTACTAGGAAAGATGAGCAAAATGTAAAGCTATCACTATTCATCAGAAAATAAATATAATAATGCTTAATTTATTTGTCACTTATTGTTGAAATCAGGAGTCAGCAAACTACAGTCTGTAGGACATATACAGCTAACTGCTTATTTTTGTAAATAAAGTTTTATTGGAACATTCATTTGTTTATGTGCTCTTTGTGATGCTTTTGCTCTCTAAGTGCAAAGGTTGTTGCAACAGAGCCTTTATTGCTTGCAAAGTCTAAAGTAATTTCTACTAGGTCTTTTACAGAAAAAGAATATTGTTGTTAGGTGCTGTCGAGTCAGTTCAGACCCATAGCAATTCTGTATAGAGTTTCCAAGCAGTGGTGAGTTTGAACCATTGATTTTGTGATTCAAACTGACCTTGCAGTCCAGTGCTTATGAGGTCATTTAATTCTTACATTTCTATGGTTGTTAGCATATAATGTTATTTCTTTTATAATTTTTTTCACAGATAAAGATTTTAAGAACACAGAAAGAATACTGGCACATTTATTAAATGTAAGCATATATGACACATGTCCTATTCATGTAGGACATGTTTGATACTGTTGGTGTTGCACACCAAGATGAATGATAGCCAGCCTCAGAGTTGTTGTTGTTCTTGTTAGGTGCCATCGAGTCAGTACTGACTCATACAAACCTTATGCACAACAGAACAAAACACTCCCCAAACCTGGGCCAACCTCACTATCATTGCCACACTTGAGTCCATTGATGCTGCCACCTGTCCAATCCATCTTGTTGGGGGTCTTCCTCTTTTTCTCTGACCCTCCCCCCTACCAAATATGACATCCTTCTCCAGTGACTGGTCCCTCCTGACAATATGTCTAAAGTATGACAGATGAAGTTTGGCCATACTGGCCTCCAAGGAGCACTCTGCCTGCACTTCTACCAACACAGATCTATTCTTTTGGCAGCCCAAAATTCAATATTCTCCTCTTAACACCATAACTCAAATGTGTCAATTCTTCTATGGTCTTCCTTATTTACTGTCCAGCTTTCACATGCATATGAGGTTATTGAAAATACCATGGCTAGGGTCAGGTGCACCTTAGTCCTCAAGCTGACATCTTTGCTCTTCAACACTTGAAAAAAGTCTTGTGCAGCAGATTTGCCTAATGCAATACATCATTTGC
>NW_006408519.1:20849829-20871786 GCF_000296735.1 Chrysochloris asiatica | reverse complement strand
GTACCTCCTCATTTTTTCCATTTGCTTTAGCATCTCTATGCTGGAGAGCAAGTTTCAGTGTCTCTTCTGACATCCATTTTGACGTTTTCCTTCTTTCTTGTCTTCTTAATGACTTTTTTCTGTCTTCAGGTATGATGTTCTTAATGTCATTCCACAACTCTTCTGGTCTTCTGTCTTTAGTGTTTAATGTATCAAATCTGTTCTACAAATGATTCAAATTCTGACTCATAAGGGGGACCCTATAAGACAGGATAGAATGCCCTGTAGGTTTCCAAGGCTGTATATCTGTATGGAAGTAGACTGTTACATCTTTCTCTGGTTCAAACTGTTAACCTTTGGGTTAGTGATGAACATTTAATTACCGTGCAACCAGGGTTCCTTAAGTAGGTTATATTGTATAGGTATGCTATGTTGTTGTTGTTAAGTACTGTTGAGTAAGTTCTGACTCATAACGACAATGTGTAGGATTTCCTAGGAGCAGCTGGTGGGTTTGAACTGCTGGCCTTGTGGTTCACAGTCCAGAACTGATCCTACAAGTGCCACATCAGGATTTCAATGGGTTTAGTTTTAGTTTTAGATCCTGCTATAAATAGGTTATATAGGGACCTAAAACTAAAACTAAACCCATTGCCTTGAATTGGTTTTGATTTATGGCAAGCCCATGTGTTACAGAGTAGAATTCCATAGGCTTTTTGGCTGTAATCATTATGAAAGCAGATTTCCAGGACTTATTTTCATAACACCACTGGTTGGGTTCAACCTATCAACCTCTAGGTGAGTAGCTGAGCACCAACAATTTGCACTACCCAGGGATATCTTAGAAGGAGGAAATGAAAATGATTGTAAAAATAGTCTTCTTTGTGTGCCAGAGGTAGAAATGGAGCTTTGATAAGGCATTAAGGGGAGCTCTTGCTGCTCATAAACACTTTCTCACCAAGTGATACTTACAAAGAAAATATTATAGGAAACTATTTTGACACAATGGGTTTTAAGAGTGAAGATGATTCATCAGAGGAATTAATATTTAAGTTGTGATGAAAACCATCAGTGGTCAGGTACAGAGACCCAGAGAAAAGGCAAAGGAGGGTTTATTTGTAATGTCTTTGTTTCTCTCAAAGACATGGTTTCACTCTTAGTCTTGCCTTTCCAGTGTTATAACCTGGACCTTCAGTTTATCTTATGGGAAGGTGAAAGTTGGAAGTTGAGCAGAATGGTATTCAGAGATCCGGTTCCCTAAATAACTGGTCCTAAACTACTAGTTTGGAGTCCTAGTGTGGTGCTGGAGAGTAAGCACTGGATTGCTAACTGCAAGGTCATCAATTCAAACCCACTAGCTGCTTCTCGGAAACCCTATACAGGTTTGCTATGAATCAGGACTGAATGGAAGGCTCTTGACAACAACAAGAACAATATTCCATCAGCCCTATGAAAGAAGGATGACTTGGTTAACTAGTCCTTCCACTTAGTCTTGTGGACTCTAAAAAAGGAGAAGGCTCCAGTATTTGGTGTGGGGATCAAAGTGGAAGAGTAGAAATGAGATTCTTAGGTCTTGCAGAGGGTTAGGGAAAGACCAAGGGGCTTCCATTAGAGGAGACTAATGATTTAAAGTGTTAACCATTTTCTGTTGGAACAACTGTCTCTTGGTCTAGGTACAAATTCCTCATGAGCCAATTAAGTGTTCCAGAATACTGAATGGTTTAAAATTCACAAAGGTGTGCACCAGAGTTATATTCTCTCATCATACTTATTAAACCTGTATGCTGAACACAAAATCTGAGAAGCTGGGTTATATGAAGAAAAATGTGGCATCAGGATTGGAGGAAGACATCTTAACAACCTGAGATATGTAAATGATACATCCTTGCTTGCTGAAAATGAAGAGGACTTCAAATACTTACTGATGAAGATCAAAGACCATAGCCTTTGGTATGGCTTGCATCTCAATGTAAAGAAAACAAAAATCCTCACCACTGGACCAATAAATAATATCCAAATACATGGAGAAAAGATGGAAGTTATCAAGGACTTCATTCTTCTTTGGATCAACCATCAACACTCATGAAAGCAGTAGGCTAGAAATGAAACGATGTGTTGCATTAGTCAAATCTGCTGTACAAGACTTCTTTAATGTCTTTGTGAGCTTATCCAACAGTGCCACACAGGACTCTGACTTTAAGGCTAGTAGTCCAATTTATAAATCACTACACTACCAGTGCTGTTTTTAGACTTCTATGTTGTTGTTGTGGAGTTCTGACTCATAGCTACCCTGTAGAGGGTTTATGAGGACCAGCTGGTGAGTTTGAACCATTGACTTTGTGTTTCAAACCAACCTTGTGGCCCAGTGCTCATTCTACAGCACCACACCAGGACTCCTTAGACTTGTATAGAACAGAACTTTTAGATGAGGAGATTGTGAGGTAGAGGTGTGAGGATTACTTGACAGGGAACACACCTATCTTTAAGTGGTTTGGGAGGAGATTATTCTGGGAGTGGCTAACTACAAGTGTTTGGGACTATCAGGTTAAAGTCTGAACTTGATCTCATGGTCCCTGACACAACTGACTCGAGAAGTGTACATACTGTAAACTCCTCACAGACAAGACCCACACAGCATGTTTATCTTTTCTTCTCTGTGCTTAGCTAAGTGAATGCTGACATGCGGTCAGAACCCAACAAATGTCAAGTGAATAAATGCCAAGTGACTAATCAGAGCTCTGGGTATGGGATGAATTGGAGAGGAAAGACAGAAAACAGAGATTAAACAGGGAAGAGGAAAAATATATAAGTATTTTTTTTCACTCAACCCTCCATGTGAAAGGGTCAAGTTTTAAATCGCATTGCTATTACCACAAGTGTTGTTGGAAATAACTGAATATGAATCAATCATTATAGCCGCAATTGTAACCAGAGTAGGAAACGTTTCATTAAAGTCTATTGGTATCATTTCTGACTACGTGGCTATGCCTGGATGTGCCAGTTGAGGGTTCGACAAGGGCAGCATAAAAAAATAAATCATCAAAAGAGTGAATTCTGATCACAGTGTTTGTACTTGTGAGTAGTTTGAGGAATACTTTAATTATATACCGTCTCCAGATTCTCCAGATTTAGGTCTGAGCTGCTGTTTTCCTTTTTCCTTAAATGAGAGTCAGGTAAGGAGAAAGGGTCAAATTCCGAAGGATCAAAACAGATTTAGATTTAGTTCAGTGTTGTTTTTTAAAAATTCTCCTCCAGTACTTGGTTGATGTATTTTAATAGAAGGGCTCACTTTTAAAATCTCTGTGTTATTGGGTGGAGAAATGAGAGCTGTAATCCATCCCTGGTTACGTCAAGTGGTGTCAAATCTGGCCTGCCATGCTCACTTCCTGTTGACTCCAAGAGAAAGACTGCAGTTGGCGTCTCACGGTGAAAAACACACAGCTTTGAGACCAGTCTGAATTACTAATCACTACATGTCCTGTTCAGTCTAACTACTTTCCAAGTGATTAAATGAACTGGCCAGGTCAGTGACTCAGCTTCCGAGGACAGAGCCAGCAATCCTCCCCGATCTGCACATCTCTGCATTTAGTTCCCAAGGTTTCATCTTGAGCTGCCTTCGCTGGATAATTTCCCTCTTGGAACTTGTCTCTCTCGGGACACAAAGATGGACACAAATGATGAAGTGTAGCGTCTCCTGGAGAAAGGCCACCTCACTATGAGTCTTTTGAGGGGAAGAGTTGCAAGAATGTCATCTTTCATCAGTTGGTGTCACTCTTTGGAACCAGTCACAAGTAGCTGGGTGTGGTAGGGTGAAGCTGTCTGAAGTTTGAAAGGAGAAAATATATTGAGTAGGAAACATTAACTTTTTTCTTTGGCTCAAATGTTAGTAGATACAGTATTCCCTTGTTTTTTTCAGTAACTACTGAAGGTTCTTGGAGATGAGTATTATATTTACCCTGGTCAGTTCTCTAAGTCACTACTTGAACTTTGCTGCTTACAAGATATGGCCCGTTACCATAAAAATGGGCAGCACATAGTCAGTGGTGGAAATGGGGGGGGGGGTTATGTGGGGGCCACATGGGAATGCAATTCCAGGAACTCTCAGTCTCATATGCAAATTAGATTAAACTGAGCTGCAGCCTGGGTTCCCAGGGCAGATTATTCCCATTCCCACCTCTTTTCTTCGTATTTAGGATTATACCTCCTGGGGATAAAGAAATCACATTCAATTTGTTTTAGCTACTGCTTTATTTTATAAAAGTACATTCTGTACCTCAATTTGTCTATTTTGTTTAAAGGAAACACTTTACAAGGTAACCTTTACCCTTACCTCCCCCACACAAAGGAAACAACACATTAATATTATTGATTATTGTTATTTTCATTGTAGATATATATACTCTTGTTAGCCTACAAAATTTTAATGACAATATACTGTGCACATTTTAATCATATCAATCATGCTCTTCTAAAATATAAGATTGAAAGGTATCAGAATTCCATTTTATAGATAGTGTAATTAACAATATAACTTCATGGCTTCTTAATCCTTTGTCTTTTTCTTAGTAAGCAAAAAGGAATGTACTAAGGCTGTTAAATGCTTAGCCATATGTGTCTAACATAAACATTTGTTTTCTTTCAAAAGGAAGAAGAAATTAATTTTTCTAGGTTAACCTCTTTTCCATAGAGGTTAAGTTTCAGTATGAAATACATTTTTATATCCCTTAAGGAGTTTTTTTCCCCTAAGCTTTATTTACTTTGTTGTTGTTGTTGAGAATATACACAGCAAATCATAACACCAATTCAGCAGTTTCTGCTGTCCAGTTTAATGACATTGATGGCATTCTCTGAGATGTTTGTCTCTCAGTTACATAAACTCATTGCCTCCAAAAGTTTCAATCTTCCTGTGCAAGTTGCTATTGTCTCTTTGATCCCATATTGTTGTTGGTAAGTGCCATCAAGTCAGTTCTGACTCATAGTTACCCTCTATAAGGTTTCTGAGGAAATGCTGGTAAGCTTGAAGAGCGGACCTTGCAGTCCAGCACATTAGCCCTCAGCACCACACCAGGACTTTTAAAAGAGATTAATGCTCAAGACAGACCTTTTTTTACTACACAGGTAAATTATTATTTGGCTGTAAAATGACTTTGGGAGACATTTGTGGCTTAAGGTTTAAAGATAATTTCAGGGCCATTGTTTCAAGAGTTCACCCACTATCCATGGAACTAAGTTGATAAGCCACGGAATTTTAAAATTCTTCTGCTTTTCCCCCCTTTTCACTCAGAATTATTTCATGGAATCTTTGATCAAAATATTCAGTAATGGGGGCTGGGCACCATTCAGGTCTTCTGGTCTCAAGCAAAGAGAGCAGTTGAAATTAGCCACACGTTCTATATCCTTCTCCAGTTCCGGACTCTCCTTCTTCTTCCTCTATTGCTTCAGGTTAATAGAGATGGATTGTTGTGCCTCAGATAACTGTGTTCAAGCTTTTAAGACCCCAGGCAACACACACAAACTTGGAGGCAGAACAGAAGTACGAACACATTACTAGGCCAATTAACCGTGAAGGTCCATGAAATAAGCACCTAAACTTCCAAACCTCCAAACCAAGGAACCAAATGGCATCAGGTGTTTGCTTTGACATGGGTAACTTAGCAGTTCTCTTTTTTGTTGTAGTTGTTATAAGTGTATCTATCACACACCTTAGATAATTCAGCTTTTTACAGGTGTGCAGCTTATTGACAGCAATGACAGTCATCTACTGTGCAACCTTAGCCTTAATCAGTTTCATTTTTTCCATCACCATTAACCCCTCCTTTTCCCTTCCTTCCCACCTACTGTTGTTATTGTTGTTAAGTGTCATGAGTCAGGGAAGCCCTGTGTAGAGAACGGCTGGTGGGTTTGAACCTCCGACTTTGTGGTTAGCAGTCAAGTGCTTATCCAAGTCCACACCAGGACTCCCCTTCCACTCCTAGTAACCATTAATAAACTTTGGATTCTATACATTTGTGGTTTTTTTGTCTCTTTTTGTAAGTGAGGTTACAGAATACCTGTCCTTTTATGATTGGCTGATCTTGCTCAGCATGTTTTCAAGCTCCATCTGTACTGTAGCATTTATCAAGACTTCAAATCTCCTACTGGCTGAGTGGCATTCCATTGTATGTGTGTGTAGGTACCACATTTTGTTTATCCATTCATCGTTTGATGGGCGTTCAGTTTGTTTCTACTTTTTGGGTATTGTGACTTGTACTACAATGAACATTGGTCTAGGCTATTTGAGTTTCTTGGGTATACAGTTAGGAGAGCAATTGCTGGGTCATATAGCAGTTTGGTTTTTCATTTTTTGAGTCGTCTCAACACTATTTTCCACACTGGTTGTGTCATTTTGCATTCCAACCAGCAATGGATCAAGGTTCTGATTACCCTACATCCTCACCAATGTTTTTTATATTCTTTTCTTTTTTATCTTAGCTTTCCTAGTCGGAGTGAAATGATGTCTCCTTGTGGTTTTGATTTGCATATTTCTGATGACTAATGCTGATGAGCATCTTTTCATGTGTTTGGAGGCCATTTGAATGATCTCTTTGGTGAAATGCCTATTTAAGTCCTTTGCTCATATTGTGATTTAAAAAAAAAAAAGGTTGTTGTTAAGTAGTTGGAATTTTATATACGTTTCTTAGCTTTTTGTCAGATAAGTGGTTTCTAAAAATATTCACACAGTGGGTAGTTTGTCTTTTCCTTTTTGATAAAGTCTTCTGATAGACAAAGTTTTTCAATTTTTGAGGTCTCATTTATTTTGTCTTTTGCAAATTGTGCTTTTGTTATTATATCAGATAATCCATTGTTGATAGCTAGACCTGACAATGTTGTCCTGGCTTATTTTTCTAAGAATTTTTATGGGTTTAGTTTGGTCATTTAAGTACTTAGTACATTTTGCTTTTGTTTTTATGTACACCGTGAGGAACAGATCCTATTTAATTTTTGAAATCAAATTTCCCCATACCATTTATTGAAGAGAATCTTCTTTCCCCAATTGAATGGACTTAGCACCCTTGTCAAAAAGCCAGTTGATTGGAGATGTGTGTGTTTATTTCTGGATTCTCAATCCTACTCCATTGGTTTATGTCTATTGTTAGGCCAGTATCAGGCTGTTTTGATGACTGCCACTGTATAGTAAGCATGTTTGAGAATCAGGAAGTGTGAGTTTTCCTACTTGATTCTCTTTCAACACTATTTTAGCTATTTGAGACCTCTTGTCATTCCATATATAGTTGAGAAATGGGTTTTCTATTTCTGTAAAGAAAGCTGCTGGAATTTTGATCAGGATGGTATTCAATCAATAAATTTCTTTGATAAACCAGATTTCTCATTGCTGGTCTATAGAAACCCAGCTGTTTTTTTGTTTTTGTTTTTTTTTCCCATTTATTGGCCTTTAAAAATTTGCTAAATGCTTCTATTAGCTCTAGAAGTTTTCTTGTGAACTCTGGGATTTCTATATATATATAGGATGGTATCAACTGTGAAGAGAGAAAATTTTACTTATTCTTTTCCAATTTGGATACATTTTCTTTCTCTTTCTTGTCTTTTTGCTCTAGCTAGGATTTCTAAGACAATGCTGGAAAGAAGTGGTGAAAGCAGGTAACCTTGTCTTATATTCACTTTCAAGGGGAACGTCTTTCTTCATTAGCTATAATGTTGGTTGTTGTCTTTTTCACATGTCTTGAATCATATTTAGAAATTTCTCTTCTATTCTGATCTTCTTTAGGATTTTTATCAAGAAAGTGTGGGAATTTATCAAATGCTTTTTCTGCAATCTTAGAAATGATCATGTGCTTCTTTTCCTTTGTTCTGTTGATGAGGTGTATTACGTGTTCTAATGTTGAACCAACCATCCCTACATTCCTGGAATAATGACGTATGCCACTTTTAATATGTTGTTAAATTCTGTTTGCTAGCATTTTGTTCAAGAGTTTTGCATCTATATTCATAAGAGATATTGGCCTGTAGTTTTCTTTTCTTTTGGCATCTGTGTCTTGTTTAGATCTCAAGATTGTTTGCTTTTCAGAATGAATTACAGAATATTTCTTCTTTCTCCAGCTTTGGGAACAGTGTAAAACAGTAGTGGCATCAATTCTTCTCTAATTGACAGGTAACCTTTTATATACTTAAAATAAAGAGAGAGGTTTTTGAAATTCTTAGGGAAAAAATTTTGTAAAGAAAACAAAAAATCAAAGCATATAATCTCCAAAAAAACGTTGAGTTTTTGAATGGCTGGTGCCACCATCACATCCTTCAGGCAGTTTCATACTTGGCATGCAACTTGTCACGTTTCATATTCCTTTTGTTTTGATTAGTTAAAATTTAATGCATAACAACTTGACAATACCAAATCATGCAAGCTTGAAGAAGAGAAGGTAACAAGAAGGGAAGTAGCCCTCCTTCTTTCTTGTAATTATTATTATTTTTAATGTGAATATTTTTCAAGCACGAAAACTAAAGGTGAACTTGGAAACAAATCCCAAATTACAACCTTGATTCCCTGAACGCTGCCATTCCTGAGCTGCTGGAAAGTATGACTGAGCAAGCGCAGCAATCAACATGCAAATCACTTCTTTCCCAGGACTCTGCAGGGCTGGGGCTTTATCCATGCAGATACCAGTGGACCTTGACAACATCTGTTTTTTCTATTTATGGAAAAAGAAGCTTGGATCTGTAATCCCAACATGAGCACAACTTTCTTTGTGGATCTTTTATTTTATTAAAAAAATTACATACTGAAAGACTTTTGGAGTAGTTAGGGATTCTAGATGCTAATTTCCTCCTCTCTTCATTCCTGTTCCCTCTCCCCCCCTCCCCCTCTCCCCGCACTCCATCTCCTGTCCCAGATTTTACAGAATAAAAATCAGGCTTGGAGAAATGAAGTGATTTACACAGGCACACAGAGCATTCATTCTTTTATTCAGCATTTATTCAATTACCGGAGTCTTATTGTTTCCAGGCACCATTCAGGACACCTTCAAACCTATTACAATCAGGTTGATTTCCACTCATAGGGCAGTGTAGGACAAAGTCGTGCAGCCCACAGGGTTTCCAAGGCTGTAATCTTTATGAAAGCAGATTGCACATCTTTCTCCCACGCAGCAGCTGATAGATTTGAACTGCCAACCTTCTAGTAGGCAATCGAATGCTTAAACACGGCCATCACCAGGTCTCTTTTTCTAGGATACAGTGATGACCAAAAATACTCCTGTTCTTGTTCTTGTGTATTTTAGTCTACAGGGGGAAATATACATTATTAAAAAATGTTTGCCAGTGAGTCAATTCCAACTCAAGTGATCCTTATAGAACAGAGTAGAACTGGAAGGAAGAGTGAAGGGGTGCAGGAAGGAGCTAGGCTGAAGGGAGGGTGAGTGAGAACCGGATGCAGCAGCACTGGGTGACTGCCTCGGAAGGTTGGTCGTAGGAGTAAGGTTTGTCCTAGCAAGCTCATTTAGTGAACAAATGGGAGGAGGCAAGAGTGGATGAGGAAGACTATTATGGGGGATACGATGGTGTGGCGCTATGGGTTAATGCGCCAGACTGCAAAGGCATTTGAACTGCAAGGTCGGCGGTTCAAGCTCACCAGCTGCTCCTTGGAAACCCTATACTGGGTCGCTATGGGTCGGAATCGACTCGACGACACTTACTTAACAACAACAACAACAGCATAGTAGTCCAGGCAAGAGCTAATGGAAGAATGCTCTAGAATAGTGATTGGTAAGTGAGATGGGAAGGAGTAGGTATATTCCAGAGATATTTAGAATGGAAAATGAGATTCTATCAAGGGAGCAAGTGGCTCAAGGATGACCTTTAGTTTCTGGGCAGGGAAAATGGATAAATGATGGTGTCTCTCATTGAGACAAGGAATGTTAGAAGGTACAAAGAGGGAATGATGCTGATACATTTATTTTAGGAAGTGTTGAAGTGAGATGTTAGATTAAGAGTTGGCTATATGGGCCTAGAAAGAGCCATGTAGTGGATTGGATTACAAGTTAGGCTGCTAACTGTAAGGTCAGCAGTTTAAACCCACAGGGAGGGAGAAAGATGAGACTTTCTGCTCCCGTAAAGATGTACTGCCTCAAAACTTTGTCGCTATGGGTTGGACCTGACTGGCACGGCACACCACCACCACCACCACCATATGGGTCTGGAAGGAGCCCTGGTGGCGCAATACTTACAGTGCTTGGCTACTAACCAAAAGGTTGGTGGTTGGAACCCACCAGCTGCTCTGAGGACAAAGATATGGTAATCCGTTTCCATAAACATTCACAGCCATGGAAACCCTATGGGGCAATTCTATTCTGGCTGTAGTTCACTAAGAGTCAGAATCGATTTGACAGCAATAGGTTAATAGGAACCTTCTCTGGGCTGGAGATAGAATATTTGTGAATTAGCTGCACATAGCTCTGATGGCTGATGTGATTTACGAACCTTGAGAATATTTCCAGAACCACACATCTGTAAGCTGGAGAAGTCAAATAGTTTTGGACACTAGATTATTGGTTGAATAACTTTTCCTGTATTGCAGGAATTTGAGGAACTGATGCGAGACAGGTTCAGGTCTAGTGTGGATAAATCAGGAAGTTTGTATGATTCGAAAGGTATGAAAAGGTACCTCTGTACTAAATATTTTGTATCTTCTTCCTGACCTGCCAGGGTGTCCAAAATTACTGGCGATTATGTCAGACTATAAATAGATCTCAATTAATTTTATTTACTATAAATAGATCTCAATTAATATTTATTTGAATGACAGAGCTTTAGAGTTTGAAGGGAATGTGAGATTGTTTACCTCAAACTTCTCACTCAAAATGAGTCTGCTTGAAAAATTCTCTAGATACATAGGCTTGGCATGAAAACTTTTGTGGTGGGGAATTCAATCTTTGATAAGACAGTGTATTTTATTTTTAGTTCTTTCACAAAAATTCTTCCTTATATTGGATTTTCCCATCCAGGATGATACAGAATAGTTCTCTTTTCTCTATAGCAGACTGTCTAATTTTAACCCATAAGTCATCAATCTCTTCAACTAAGCTGATACAGAGACTCAAAAATCACAAGAAGTTAGTGCATTGCTTGGATATACATAGTCTCACTGTTACAACCCTTTGAAGTATGTCTTTTTTGATAAAGAGAGTAGGAAACCAAATGTTAGCATTGAGTGATTTTTCTCAATGGCACATCACAGTAGTAAAGAGCAGAGATCGGATTTGAATTTAAGTATCGTGCCTCCTACTTTGGAATACTAGTCAAGCTGCCACTATACCTAGATTAGGGCTCTGTGATGATTTGGAAGGGAGCACACTAATAGAGACCAGTGAGCTATCAGCTGATGCTTACTAAATGAATTGTTTGTCTTCATGGTTGGTATTGGTGGGGCCCACTGGAGGAATGGCAGCAAGAAAGGAGTCCAGTGTGACAGACCGCGGCTACTAAGAGTATGACACCTAGGATAGGTATGTTGTAGCGACTGTTAAGCGCTGTTGAGTCACTTCTGACCCACAGCAACCCTGTATAGGGTTTCCCACCAACCTTGCGGTTCAAACCGACTTTGCAGTCAATAGGCACAGTTTAAATGTGCTTACAACATCAGCTCTGTCCAAGCTTGCTCATTGTTAAGACCCTTCTGGAAGCTAACAGTAAGTGAAGGACTCATTGCTTTGGCCTGCATTGTTTGGCCTTGGTTTGAATTGCCACTTCTGTCCTAAGTTATGTGGTAATAGTACTAATAGCTAACATTTGTTGAATGCTTACTATGTGCCACTGTGCTAGGATATTTACACACATTATCTCATTGTCCTCATTACAATCCTGTAAAGTTTTGTTATCCACATTTCACACATGGGAATACTGAGGTGTAAAAAGCCGTGACTTGCTCTTGGTATAAGGCTAGTCATGGGGTATGGCATAGCTGGGATTTGAACCCACTCTATTCTCCACTAAGTCACTCATACTTACTTGCAAAGCTATGAAAAAGTAGGAGTAGTGGTTGGATTATTGATAATGATTTGAGTTGATTTTCATCATTTGAAGTGACTCAAATGAGGAGACTTACTAGCTGCACTGACCAAAACATTAGATTTGTATCAGATGTGGAACAGAGAATACCAGAAAGATGTTTACCTGTACTTTATTAACTATGTGAACATTTTCAATTGTGTGGATCATGATAAAATATGGACATTGCGAAGAATGGGCATTCTGGAATACTTAATTGTGCTCATGAGGAACCTGTACATAAATCAAGAGGCAGTCATTTGAACAGAGCAAGGGAACACTGAATGAGTTAAAATTAGGGAAGGTGCACTAGGGTTGTATTCCTTCACTGTACTTATTCAATTACTACACTGAGCAAATACTCCGAGAGACTAGATTATATGAAAAAGAACATGACATTAAGATTGGAAGAAAGCTCATTAACAAACCTATGATATTCAGATGGTACAACTTTGCTAGCTGAAAATGAAGAGGACTTAAAATACTTACTGATGAAGATCAAAGACCACAGTTTTCAGTATGGGTTGCACCTCAATGTAAAGAATTAAAAAAAAAAAAAAAATCTCACATTCAGACCAATGAATAACATCATAATATATGGGAAAAAGGTGGAAGTTGTCAGACTTCATTTTGCTTGGCTCCACAATCAACATTCCTGGAAGCATCAGTCAAGAAATCAAAGGACTTACTGCATTAGGCAAATCTGCTATGCAAGACCTCTGTAAAGTATTGAAGAACAAAGATGTCTGTTTGAGGATTAAGTTGTGCCTGACCCAAGCCATGGTAATTTTCATAGCTTCATATATATGTGACCGTTGGGCAGTGAATATGGAAGACCGTAGAAGAATTGATGCATTTGAGTTATGATGTTGGAGAAGAATATTAAAAGTACCATGGACTGCTAGAAGAACAAACAAATCTATATTGGAAGAAATACAGTCAGAAAACTCCTTAGAAGCTAGGATGACGAGGAGGGACGAGTCCCTAGAGAAGGACATCTTGCTAGGTAAAGTAGAGGAGCAGCAAAAAAGTGGAAGACCACTAATGAGATGGGTTTGCGCAGTGGTAGTAGCAATGGACTCAAGGTTAAGAACAATTGTGAGGATAGTGCAGGATTGGGCAGTGTTTTGTTGTTCTCTTGTGCATAAGAAGGCTGTGAGTCAAAACTGACTGGACCGCACCCAACAACGTAATCATATAAATGTATCAATGAAGTTAAGATGCACTTCTCCAATGAAATCTGAGTACTTTTTTCTATCTAGCTGATTTGACTCTCTGTGTAACCCATTGGCCTAGTAGCAAATGTATGAGGCCCTTAGAAGCTATAGTGGTTGCTTTAAGGCAACTAAGTTTCACCAAAGACTGTACACTGTTCAACTCTTGCATTTAACTGATTTAATTTAATAAAGAGCTGTCAAGGGACTCTGGAGTTCTCATTATCTGCCAGAGTGCTTCAGACTGATGGAGTCAGACAGATGGGGGTTCAAATCCTGGCTGTGCTTTATAGCAGCTATGAGAATACTGCAAATTATCTAAACTCTTCAGGCCAAAATTCCTTCACTTTTAAAGTGGGAATACTAATATTTGCTGTAAAGAGTTCCTAGGTTTAAACTATATATCATATGCAGAATGCTTTACACAGTGCTTGGTGCATAGTTAGCACTCAAAAATTGGAAGCAGTTATTGCTTTTTTACTCTGCTTTCTCTAACAAGAGATATAAGTGTATGTCCTTGGCTGAGTTGATTATGTACTATGGATGGATCTATTTGAAAACAAGACGGGACTTCCTCAATATCTTAATGCCATAGAGAGGGAAATATATCTCCACAAAAGAGGAGCAGGGAATGTAGACATTGGAAGTGTATGGGCTTGAGGAGCGCAGCCCCAAGAAGAAGAGAATTTTGGTGATCAGTGACACCCTCCTAAGGAGGCCCAGATGTAGGCCAGATGCTATGAATCTGTAGACACGTGAGGCTCAGTGATGATTATGCCATGGCTTTCATCCATGTGGGCATGAAGAATATTGACTGATCTCACTCAGAGATGATTAAGAGTGACTTCAGGGCTCTGGAAACATGGGTGTAGGAGGATGGGACTCAAGGGGTGGTCTTGACAATCCTCCCAATTGAGTAAAAGAATTTCTGTAGATGACAGTGTTGTTCCCATGATGAATGCTTACTTCACATGCCCTGCTTCTTGCCACCCCCAGAAGGGTGTCAGCAGAAACATACTGAAGATTCTTCAGTGGGTAGTGATTTGAGATTTCTGCCTCTGCAGAAATCATCTTGCATGACTTTATCTAGTGTCAGTAGACTTGGTTTAGATGTGTGATCATCAGGCTAGTGATTACTCCTCAGCTTTCTCTTTGCATCAGCCTGCACAGATTCCATTCTAGCTAGAATGTCACCACATTCACTCCATTATTGCCACTCCAGATTTTGATAAGCAGGCTTGTCCTTCTAAACTTAAAAAAGATGGTCAAAGTTTCCCCTTTCTTTCTTGACATGAGTCGAGGCACATTAGAATATGTGTTTTTTTAGATAAGAGCTGAAAGCAAGAGCTGAATTACAGACACAGGAAGCCCACCATGCATTGTTGTCTCTTCCCTGCCTTCTGTTTTGCCCTTTCTCTTCCCCACTCAGTTCTCTATGCTGAAGCTGGAGTGATTTTTCTGTTTTCACATCTATTAGTTTTCTGTTGCTGTTGTAACAAATTACAGGAGCATGAAACAATACAATTTTTTTCTCTTACAATTCTGAGGTCAGAAGTCCATTATGCATCTCATTGTTCTAAAATCCAGGTGATGGCAGGACTGCATTCCTTTCTGGAGTATTTAGGGCAGAATTCTTTGTTCTGGTTTGTTTTTTCCAGCCTCTAGAAGCTGCCCAGATTCCTTCCTCCTCAAAACCAGCAATGCTGCATCTCTGTGACCATTCTTCCTAGTCCATCTTCTTCTGACCAAAGATGGTAAAGGGTCTCTATGAATAATCCCTGTAAATAGATGGGGTTTAGCCACATAGTCCAGGATATCAACTTAATCATAGTTGCAAAGTTGCTTTCGTCAAGGAGGCTAATAAAGTCACAGGTTTTTTGGGTTAGAATGTGGTATCTTGGGTGTGGGGTGTATTCTTCTGCCTGTTAAATACCACCCACCCAGCTCCTAGAATATAATTTCTCCCTTGGACAATGGTGAGAGCTTCCTAAATGGTTTGTCTTTGCCTACCTGGTTCTGTCTCCTTCATTCTTTGCTATCCCCAGTCTACCATCCTTCATTATCAGCCAAGCACCTAATCAATTACACAACCAAGGATTTGAAGGGGACACATAGCTGCTGTTGTTGATTTGGTTCTGACTCAGCGACCCTGTAAAGGATTTCCGAGGAGCCGCTGGTGGGTTTGAATCACTCACCTTGTGGTGAGCTTATCCTACAGCATTACACCAGGATTCAAGAAATGACTTAGAATGAATGAAGTAAGGAAATTTGTCAGATTTTTTTTTTAACTGAAGTTAAGAAAGTCAACCCCTCCCTCTGTAGCCTTTCAGAAGTGCCCAGTGTTGAAAATACACTTGAACTCAGATGGTTAAAATCTAAAGCCAAATGGAAGTGTAGCAAATGCTATGGCCTTGACTGGACCTTCATGGCCAGGAACCGGGATAGTATTAGCTGTAGGTTTTCTTCTGAAAGCTGATAGGAAACCCTTCACGAGTCTATAAAAGATGAATCCACAGTCCTTTACATACAACTGTTGCTTTGCTATATTAAGTGTCATTGAGTCAGTTCTGATTCATAGTGACTCGGTATAGGGATTCTGAAGTTGTAAATTTTTGCAGGAACAGAAAGTCTCATCATTCTTCCTTAGAACAACTGGTAGGCTCAAACTGCCAACCTTGTGGTTTGCAGTCCAGTGCTTATGCTGCAGAGCCACTGTACCTCCTACACATCATTGTTGTTGCTAAGTGCCCTTGAGTCAATTCTGACTCATAGTGAACATATATACGGTTTCTGGGGAGTGGCTGGTAAGCTTGAACCACTGACCTTGTGGTTCAAACTGACCTTGCAGTCCAGTGCATTAACCTGCAGCACCATACCAGTACTCCATTTGTTGTTAAGTGTTGGCGAGTCGGTTCTGACCCATAGTGACCCTCTATAGGGCTTCCGAGGAGTAGCTGGTGAGCTTGAACTACCAACCTTGTAGTCCAAACCGACCATGCAGTTCAGCACATTAACCCACACCGCCACACCAGGACTCTCCCCTAAAACACTGACAAGGGTCCTAATGTCTGTAAGTAAATGGAAAAACAAAGTGTAGTACATCTACACAATGGACTACTACTCAGCAATAAAAAAGAACTACTGATTCAAGCAGCAGCATAAATGAATCCTCAAATCACCATTATGAGTGAAAGAAGCTAACAAGCAGACAAACAAATAAATGCATATTTTAATATTTCATTTATACAAATGTGTAGAAAGCATAAACTAATCTAGGGTGACAGAGAACCGATCAGTGATTGCCTGAGGTTGAGGGAGGAAATGATTACACAGAAGCATGAGGAAACTTTAGGAAATGATGGAAATGTTTCTTATCATGATTGCAGAGATGATTGTAGGGATATAAAACTCATCAAACTGTACTTTAACTGCATTTTAAATATGTAAAGTTTATTGTATGTCCACTGAACCTCAAGAACACTGGAAAACCGGGAACATCAGAGATATGAACAGATCAAAAAGGATGTGATTAAGGGTGAATGGAAGAGCCAGAAAAGGAGCAGACAGTAATTTTCCTGACTAAGAGTACAGTCCAACCGTCCACCTCCAAAGCCAGCAATGTTGCCCTCTGAAAGACAACTTGATGACATGGACAAATATCTTAAAACTCTCCAATTCCAATGTTTCTCTTCTGAGAAGATCCTATTATAAGAATAGAATCAAAATATGGAAAGGGGTTTTATGAACATGAATGATTGCATGTATATATACATCAGGTAACAATAAAGAAGGGTTAAGCGACAACACTTTGATTTCCATTCATTCACTTAACAAATAATAAGAATTTACTAAACACATGGTAATGAACTTACATGTAGCATTTAAAGTGTTGGAAAAGCCAGTTTAATAACATGGGCTATAAATAAAATATGAAGTTAAAAATCAAAATGCAAAATCCTACTTTTTTGTGATTATAGTTCTGTAGGGAGTCATTAAAGAATGACTGCAAAGAACTATGGCAACCATAGATGGAGAGATTGGGAAGCAATATTTTTCTTTTATCTATTTTAAATTTTTCTTTAATAAGCATTTATTACTTTATAATGAAATTTTGTGACGTTTTTGTTACTGTTCCTAACCCCCAAGAAGCTCAGGAAATATAATCCCACTGTGTACTCCAGAAGCAGAGAGTAGGGGGTATTTCGTGCACTAAGGACCACCACAGGTATGAAGACTTCTACTTTGTAATACCATAAGTAGCATCTGAGGCAGCAATAGCATATTACCAAGCACATTTATATTTCCACAGCAAATCAATATTCACATCAAATGAAGTAAATGAAGACTATGATTAACCTAACTCAATTCAATTGAAGATCTAGTTCTTTTGTCAAATGAATTGTATCATTAAAATTACTGTTTCGTTTAGTACTGCTGTTCAGGGTTTTAGGCTTCCTAATGGAGTCCTGGTGTGGCGCTGTGGGTTAATGCGCCAGCCTGCAAAGCCGTTTCAACTTCAAGGTTGGTAGTTCTATTTTATGATCTGTCTAAAGTTAATTTTTGTATATTGTAAGAAAAGAATCAATGTTCCTTTTTCGGTATAATTTATTGAAAACATTGTGCTTTTCTCATTGTTTGCCGTGGCATTTTTTATGTAAACCAATTGGCAATATATATAAGGGTCTATCTTTAAACTCTGTATTCTGTTTCACTGGTATAAACATCTATGTGTATGACAATGCCTCACTGTCTTATTATTTTGTTGTTGTTAAGTGCCATGGAGTCGGTTCCCCGCCAAAGCAACCCTGTATAGGGGTTCCAAATAGTGGCTGGTGAGCTTGAACCACCAACCTTGCAGATCAAACAGACTTTGCGGTCCAGCGCATTAACCCACAGCACCACAGTAGTACGTTTATTATATGCCTTGAAATTTGCAGCCGAAATCCTCCAAGTACATTCTTTTTCAAAATTGCTTAGTTATTCTACTTCCTTTGAATCACCATATAAATACTAGAATCAGTTTGTAAATTTCTTTTTTTAAAGAAAATTCCCTTGGGGATTTTTATTGGGGTTATGTTAAATGTATAGGTTAGTTTTGGGGAAATTGGCTTTGTAACAATATTGAATCTTCTGATCCATGGATGTGGCATTTTGTATAATTTATTTAGCTTTCAGCAGTTTTTCTCAAAATTTACCTAGGTTTCTGCATACAGACTTTGCCCATCTTTTGGCAAATTTATCCCTATGTATTTCATACTTTTTAATATGGAAAAATTTTAAATGGTATTTTAAAACATTTCAATATCCAAATTTTTTATGTCTGGAATGTAGGTTTTTATTTGTCTTGTTATTATTGCTAGGCACTGTCAAGTCGGTTTTGACTCATAGTTGCCTTGCGTATAACAGAAGGAAACTCTACCTAGCCTTCACAATTGTTTTTATGTTTGAGGTCATTTTTGTAGCAACTGTGGCAGTCCTTCTTGTTGAGAATCTTGCTCTTTTTCACTGACTCTACTTTAGCAAGCATGATGTCCTTTTCCAGGGACTGGGCCTTCCTGTTCACATGTCCAAAGTACTCACGTCTAAGGAGCATTCCGTCTATACTTGTTCCAAGACTGACTTGTTCATTCATCTGGCAGTTCATAGAATAGTTAATATTCTTCACCAACACCATAATTCAAATGCATCAATTCTTTTTAAGTTTCCCTTATTTACTGTCCTGATTTCATATGCTTCTGAGTCAGTTGAAAATACCATTACTTCAGTCAGGTGACCCTTAATCTTCAACGTGGCATCCTTATTTGTTAATACTTAAAAGAGCTCTTTTGCAACAAGATTTGTTTAATGTAATACGTTGTTTGATTTCTAGACTGCTGCTTCTATAGTCGTTGATTGTGTATCCACAAAAAATGAATTCCTTGACAACTTTAATATTTCCCCATTTATGATGATGTTGCTTATTGGTTCAGTTATGAGGATTTTTGTTTATGTTGAGGTCTAATACATACTGAAAGTTTTAGTCTTTGATCTTCATCACAAAGTGCTTCAAGTTTTCTTCACTTTCCTCAAGCAAGGTTGTATCATCTATATATTGCTGGTTGTTAATAAGTCTTCCTCAACTTACTCATTTCTAGCTCTTTTTTTTTTAGAGATTTCTTGGGATATTTTTACATAAACAAATATGTTATCTGCATAAACATGCTTTGTACTTTTTCCTTTCTAATTATCATTCTTTTTATTTCTTACTGAACTGGCTAGGACCTCCAGTGCACTGTTAAATGGAAATTATGAGAGCAAACATTTTTCTCTTGTTCCTGATCTTAGAAGGAAAGTGTTCACCATGAAGTACAATGGCAGTCAAAAGTGTTGGAACTAGCTTTTCAGTTCATACCTGCATGGGTTGATTTCAAGCAAAGCATGTTTCAACATGTCTCTGCAATTAGTGCAGCAGGGCAGACAAATCCTCTAAGTAATACATTTGTCTTAGTCTCATAAGGGTGCCTTCGAACAGAGGGCCAATCAAAAGTGTGGCTTCCTAGGTCATTTTCTGGGTCAGTTAAATTCAGGGCAAAGAGGACAACTCAGAAGGTTATGGTGACTGTTTTTTTTTTTTTTTGAGATTCCAATGGGGTAATTTTGATAGATTTTCTTGTAGGACACAGGAAGATCCTGGGAACTTATTATGAACAAGTTTTAAGAAAACTGAAAACTTCATTGGTGAGAAAAGGGCCAATGAAATTTAAAGTACAGTTTGATGAGTTTGATATACCTAAAACCACTGCAATCAAGATAATAGACTTTTCCATAATTTCCCAGAGTGTCCTCATGTTTCTTTGTAATCTTTTCCTCACTCAACCTTTGACAACCACTGATCTGCAAGAAAGTAATAAAGGAAAGTTTTACTGAGGAAATATTTTCTATCACAGTAATGTACCTGCTCATTCTTCAAGAGGATCAAGAACTATTCTACAAGAATTTTGTTGTGAAATCTTATCCCATCTTATCTTCAGCCCTGATCTTACTCTTTCAGCGTTCTTTCTGGTCCCCAAATGCAAAGAACATTTAAAAGAAACATACTGCGAGTGAGTCCCTCAAGGATGCCCAAAGTGCCTTTGGATGTGGTGTAAATTGAGTGCAGAATTCTTCCTGGAATGGTTGGACAGGTGGAACCACTGGCTTTATAAGTATAAAGACATCAGTTGAAGACATAACAAAGAAACAATAACTTTATAATCTGACGTTTCTGTTTAATAAAGGTTGCTATGATTTTGTAGCAGTACTTTTGGATGTATTATCGTATGTTACTATACTTTTTATTTGAAGATGCTCCTTATCAAGCTGTATTTAGTGCTATAAATGTTCTCTAAATACTGCTTAGACTGTATACCCTAGATTTTGGAACATCATAGTTACCTTTTCATTCAATTAACAATATTCTCTAGTTTACCTTGTGACCCTACTTCTAACCCTTTAGGATCTGCTACAATTTCCCATCTTTCTCTGGGTATTTGAAGTAGAATTTTCTCCTCAGAATCTGAGTTGGTTTACCTTCTAGACCTTTCATCTGATCAGCTCAGCTGAAAGCTCAATGCATGTGTTCTAGATCCTGAAATTCCATAAGAATCCTTCAGCAAGTCCTGGTTCCATTGCTGTAGGTGGTATTCAGGTAATTATCCTTTCAAAACTATCCTTAATATTTCATTTCTTGTTATTTCTGAGGCTATATTTTCCTCAAATATGTTCTGTTTATCTAATTCTCTTTCATGAGTAGACACTACCCATTTTTTTTTCTTTGTATTTTTTTAGGTGAATAATTTTGTAATTTATTTTATTTTAAATACTTTGTGGTTTTTTTTTCAAGTTTTTTTTCTTTCTTTCTTTCTTATTGTGAATTGAGTGAAGGTTTACAGACAAGATCATCAGTTTTACATTAAACAAATCACACACTTTGTTTCATCTCAATGCTTGAAGTCCCCTCTTGCCGCCACAGCCAACAATAGTTATTCTGCTTCCTCCCTGTTGTCCCCATTAGCATTCCACCCACCTTCCCATCCCTTCTCAATGTGGTCCTTAGGAAAATGTTGGCCTTTAAATTTGGAATGATTGATTATTCCAAGGTGAGCAAACATTGTTAGTGTTTTGTCCCTCTATATACCTATCCACTGCTTGTCTGAAAATTGGGCCCCAAGCTGAGCTCCTTTCCAGACCTGAAAGGTGGTTGAGGGCCTAGACTCGGGTTCCTTCTGTCTAATCAGTAAAACTGGTCTTTTAAAAAACAATGAAATGATTTTGAGTTTTGCTCCACATTTTCTCCCATTCTAGCTGGGATTCTCTAATAAGATCCCTTTCAGAGCAGTTGGTAGTGACACTCAGGCACTGCCCAGTCCTTCTAGTCTCAGAGTCATGGAGACTGATGTTCACATGTTCTGTTAGTCCATTGCACTAATTGATTCCAAGCCTCCTCAATTCTTATTAATCTTTCTTCAATACATAGAGAAATCAATATCTGCATCTTAGATGGCCACTCATGAGCTTTCAAGGTCCCCAAAGCAAGTCACCAAAGTAGTATGTAGAACACTGTCTTTGTGGACTATTCCAATTGACCATGGTGTCCTCTGAGACTATAGTCCTGAGACTAGGCCTAGAAACTCACTGCCTTAGATATTTTATATTTGATAATACCTAAGAAGATTTCATCATTTTGCATGCTGTATGCTCTACCACATTCATA
>NW_006408519.1:20810858-20847949 GCF_000296735.1 Chrysochloris asiatica | reverse complement strand
AAATCCCCCTAGCTGTAAGCCTTCTAAGCTTCTAAAGATTCCTTTATATATGGTTCAGAGTTCTAGCACCATCCCGTGAGCCTGCTTGGTCTGGTATTCTGTGTTGTTGCTGACGGAGCTCTTCACTGCATGTCTACCCGATCCTCCATCTTGTTGATTTCTCCTTTGCCTACTTCTATATATGGATTGAATTTTTGGTGCTGTCACCGTGCATGTCAATCTCCAGTTGTTGTCCCTATTGTTTGTTCTCAGTTCTAAGGACTCCCTTTAGTATTTTTATAAAGGTGGTCTGATATTTACAAATTCTTTTAATTTTAATTTAGCTCAAAATGTTCTAATTTTGCCTCCATACTTGAGGGACAGTTTTGCTAGGTATCTGATTCTTTTTTGGCATTTTTTTTTTTTCTTTCAGTGTTTTGTTATGTCTCCCCATTGCCTTCTTGCTTGCATAGCTTCTACTGAGAAATCAGAGCTTAATTTCTTGGTTTTCCTTTGTGGATAACTTTTAGTTTTTCCTGAGCTGTTTTTAGGATTCTTTCCTTGTCTTTGATTTTCTAAAGTTTGATTTTTGGTGTCTTCACAAATTCTATTGGAGTACATCCTGTTTTCAGTTCAGTCAGCTTCTTGTATGGTTGTCTTCTCATCTTTCATGACATTAGGAAAATTTTCTCCCAACAACTCTTCAACTATCTTTTCTGTGCTTTTCTTTTTCTCTTCTTGTTCTGAAAGTCTGATAACCCCTAAGTTATTCCTTTTCATGTCCCATGAAACCTTCAGATTTTTTCATTCTTTGTTTTCTGATTGTTCTGTTAGCTTACTAGTATTGAGAGATCTTCATGCTCACTATTTTGGGTATCCATTGATTCAGATCTACTCCTCTGCATTTTCAATGTATTGTCCATTTCTGAAGTCTTAGTATTGATCTTCTAGGTTCCTATTCTCAGGGTTTGTATTGTTTCCAATCCTTTATCTATTTTGCTTGAATATTTCTGTAATGCTTTCCTAAATTCTTCCATGTTTTCCTTGATCTTTCTGGTAATCTTTTATAAGTACTTGAATATCATTCTCTAGAATTCTTTTTCAGATAGTTCCAATGTCTTTTTTCCCTCAAAAATGTTTTCTAATGTTGTGTCCTTATAACTTGTTTGAGCCACTCTGACTTATTTTTTCATGTGAATAGAATTTGTCTGCTGCTTGCAATGTGATATTGTATTTGTATTCAGTTCATGGTTATATAGTGTATTCTTAGGCACTGAGCAATTGCCTCTTGGTAAGTGTGATCAGGAGATGAGCTTGTTCAGCATTCTCTGCTTGTTGTTTATGCAGTTCAGTTTAGGATGGATTCGACTGATGTTGCTTGTTGTAGCTGATCTGGTGTATAGCAGCTGACATTGGCTCTTACCCAGTGAGGGGGTTGTAGAGTGTACAGTTGTGACTGTGCTGTATGGATGTGGTTGCTATCTCCTCTCAGGTGAATTACAAACAGACACATATGAGAGAAGGAAAGCAAACAAAATTCAGCAAACAACAGCGAGAAAAGAAAATATTATTATAACTAGAAAATGAATGCAAAAACCAAAGAGAGAAAAATAAAATAATAAAAAAGAGAAAATTAAAGGAGAGAATATTAAAAGAAAGAAAAAGACCTAAATCAATTAGGGAAAGGAATGAGTAAAATGGAAAAAGACCAGAGAGTAGTTAAAAACAAAACAAAACAGAAGATAAGGGTTATAAACAAACAAACAAATAATAAGAGAGCAACAGCATCAGTTAGGAAATAGAAGCAAAAACTAAAAGAAAAATGGAAAGGAGAGAAAGCAAAACAGACAAAGGTGAGGGAGACAGAATAAACAAACCGAAACAATGAAAGGAAACCAAACCAAAAACAAAAGAGAACAGGTGTCAGACAGAAAGGAGAACATTCTGGGGTCTCCTGTCAGTCAAAGACCTTATGTTGTGGTGGGTAAGGGATGAGACTGTAACGCTCAACCCTTGATGGCATTCCTGTAGGGTTAGGTGTTGTCAGATCTGGACACTCAATCCAGAAGTTGTTTATGTAGATAGCAAAGCATCTGGGTTATTAGGGTATTTCCAGCCCAGAGAGGAGCTATGGACAAGAGGTGGCTGTAGTCCAGGGCTGACCAGAACCCGCTCTGCAGGTCTGGAATCAGCCACACCTGATTCCAGGTGCTGGGATTGATGCTGCTAGTTCTCCACACACTGTGATGTGACTTCAACAGCCTGAAGTGGAAGACCTTCCCTGGGAGTGTATGTGGATGGGGCTGGCCACACCTCTGGTCACCAGGGTACAGTGGGGGAAGGTAATTTTCTTACCTTTTTGTATACCAATAAGCGATATGCCTTTGTGTCTCCTGTTGCCCTCTTGGCCACACCATGGCGAGCTTTTTCTTCTTCCTCTTCCCCACGTCTGTTTGGTTACTTCCCCTAGTGAGGGCTAGTCCTGGGCTGGTCAGGGCCGGCTCTGCAGATTTGGAGCAGGCAGCTCCCCACTCCCTTTATGGGGCCTACAACTGCAGCACTCAGCTCTGAGCAGCTCCAAATGCTGAGCAAGCAGGAACTTCCCTGGGGATGTACATGGGTGGAGTTCAGCCTAGTCTCTGGTCACCAGGAGAGCATGGGAAACAAGTAAAATAGTCGCACCTCTGTGTATTCCAGCCACAGGTATGTTTCTACAATGCCAATATGCTTTCTTGTCTCTGAAACGGCTCACAAAGGCTAATGATGGCTGCGCCTGTCTGGTCACCAGACTCTTTCTATTTTTTTTTTTTTTTTTTGCCGTGTCTGCTCAGCTCTCTCTCCTAGTAAGCATCCAGTCCACTTCTCTATCCCTTCATCTGAAGCTAACAGTTACCTGTTATCTGTATTTGTTTCATTTAGTTTTCTGTATTTTTGTTGTAGAGGGTCCATACAGCTTTTCTGCCTCTCTCCATACACTATCCACATTCTATTTTATTTTGCTTTAGTTCTACGCCAGAGCCCTCCTGTTGAAAACTTTAGTTCCTATTATAGTTTATGTAGATTTATGGGACAACAGGTCATATTATAATCCCAATGATCTCTCTCTAGCAAATAGAGATATCTTTTCAATTGCATGAAGATCTTTTGCTGTGAAATCTCCTTAGAGAGATTTTTGCTTTAGTTTGAAATATTCAATTCTAGAAAAGAAAATCAATTATTGATTTTTCTCTGTCATTTTACAACTCAAGACACATGTTGGGAACAATGTCTAATTGCTGAGCTTGATTTCTTTCAATTAATTGTGCCTCTAAAAGTGTATTGGCAAGAAAATTCGAATGAACAGGAGATGAAAATTTATCAAAAATATAAATTAAGAAGACAGAGATAAGAGTTATACAGTAAAACCTGTGAAAGCTGGAACCTGTGTAAGGCAGAAACTATCAGAGAAGGAAAGCTCAAATGTTTTTCACAAAAATAAGCAATCAGAAAGTGTTAAGACTTCACCCTGTCAAAGGAACAAACTTGTAAGACCCAGTCAAACAAGGCAATCTTGTTGAGTTCTGGCTTTTACACGTTTCACTGTAGTCTTTTGGGAAAAAAACTATTTGTAATAGATAAACTGAGGACAATTGGAAACATTATTAACTTTAGCTTCACAGTTGTAACACTGACCTAAATCTTATCTGAGGGTTTTTAGTGGATTTATTGGTATAGAACAAATTATTGGGTTATTGTTGCTCTAAGCTGTCCTTGATTGTGCTTGTGTATATGAACATTATCATTATTGTAATGACTGTTTTAACTTATTATCATATTCGAGTATGTCATTAATTTCTTTTCTTGGCTACACAATGATTTAAATTCCAGTAGATTCCAATCATATGTACAACACACAATTAACAATCTCTTCAGTGAGTCTAGGAGATCACATGTTCCCCTTTTAACATATCTAACAACTGAAATTACTTTCTGAGATAACAATTAGGGTAATGCAATCTATCCAGCTTGTATGCTGACTTCATATCAGTGTCAAGATTTGGCAACTTGTAATTTTCTCCAACTATATAACTGAGCACAGTTCATTTGTGATGTCAGTATTTGAGGTAGTGGGTTTTTTCTGGGATGAGGGGAAAGGACAAGGTGTGAATTCTTCACATCTTTCTTGCCATTCCAGTGGAAGAGTGAGACCCAGTAAGAGACATTGGAGATTGGTCGATTGTGTCACCTGTTGTTGTTGTTAAGTACTGTAGAGTCGGTTCTGACTCATAGTGATCCTGCACAGGGATTCTGAGGCTGCAAATCTTTACAGGAGCAGAAACACTTCACCTTTCTCCTGCGGACCAGCTGGTAGTTTTGAATTGCCGACCTTGGGGTTAGCAGCCTGATTCGTAACCACTACGCTACCAGAGCTCCTTGTCACCTGTATTACTGGTAAAATAAATTGGAAAATGTGGCTCTTGTTTCTTGGCTAAGGGAGTTCGCTAATACATCAACCCTCCATCAACAGCTTTTAAATCCTCCAGCCCTTTAGTTTTTTAGTTTCTAACACAGCAGGGACAATCCAGGTCTTCTCCAGAAGAGAAGACATTTATATAAACCATAAGTGTAAAGTAGAAAGTGGCTGAGGAAAGCACACTCCATTTCTTATCCCTAACTCAACAACCTAGTTATTTATCCTCTTTGTGAGGCAGGGAGAGATGAGAGGAGAAGGTCAAATGGAATCTCTGCACATGGCAACACCAACAGTAAAACTAAGTGTTTCCCTAACAACAGTGCTTACCTTTTCTTTTCCTTGACTGAGGAGAGAAGAGAAGGTCAAGTTGGATTCCTGCACATGGTAACACCATTAGGTGGTGTTACCTCGGCAACAAGTGTTTCCCCCTAACAACAGTGCATTAGTTACTTTTTGAGAGTCGTAATTATGCCCCTTGAATTTTCCTGTCTAAACTCTTGTTCTTTGACAGGAACCAGCGAGGTTGGCGATCACTGGAAGGTTTGGATTCCTACACTGCAGTCCAGAGCCAGTGGTTCTTTAACCTCCAGAGCCCCAGTTTCTACATCTTTGAAACAGGAACAATCCTATGTGCACATTCTGACCTGATTGATGTGAACATTTAGTGAGATAATACGTATGAAAGTGCTTTATAGAAAAAAAGTAATTTGTGTTTCTTAAATGTGGTTCCAATAGCCAGTCATTGCTCAATGATAAAAATATGCTCGGAGAATGTAATAGTAATATTAATAATCACAGCTACCCTTTACATATGCCTGCACACGGCAGGTCACTGTGCTAGGCACATTAAATATATTCTTTCCATATTTTCTCAATGGACATCCATTTTCTATTTTAAATATATGCGGTATCAATTCTCTGTAAAAATGATAACTGCAAAGCTATTCTTATCCTCAGTTTACAGCTTGGGAAAATTGCTTATTTTCCCCTCAAATCAATGTAAGTTTTCACTTTCACTGTAAATCTTTGCAAGGGTTTGTTGCTGTTGTTTACTGGAAAATCAACTTGTCTTAGAGTGGGTTCTCTGGAGCAGCAGGAACAGTGAAGCATACATATACTTAGAGGTTTATATCAAAGAAATGATTCATACAGTTGTAAAAGCAGGCAAGTATGGAGCTGTGCATTAGATGTGAGGCTGAAGCCTTCTCCTGACTCCTGTAGCTGCAGGAACTGAGGAACGCAAGTTCAACAGGTTAAACAGTAATAGACTTCTGGCTGAAAAGGTGAATGGATCCCCGCCGGTAAAATGGCGGCTGCTGATGACTTCTAGGATTGACAGGCAATGTGGCAGATCATATCGATTATTTTCCCTCCCTGTATTGCTCGAGTCCAAGAACTGGAGATCAGATGAGGAACCAGGTACAGACCCAGACAAAAGCAATCAAGCTCACCTTATAAATTGGTTGTTGCCCACATGACAGAGGAAACTTTCTTCCAATTGATTGGCTACTTGTAACAGATCGCATCACGTTAGTGATTATATTATATTAGATCTCATCATGGGGGAATATTATGTCTTAAATGCCAAACCACTGAGTATTCAGGCCCAACTAAGTTGACACAAAACCTCAACCATCACAAAACTCATAACAACTGTAGACTTGCAAAACAGAAAAGAGGGATAGAACCTTATTTGGAATCTCATCACTGACCATCACCTCCAGGTGCTGTAGAACTGACTTTGACTCTACTTGTGGCAACCCCAGGTTGTGATTAAAATGATTCATAGCATTTCCAATGACTGAGTTTTCAGACATAGATCAGTAGATCTTTCTTCCGAGGAACCCTGGGTGGATTTGAGCCTTGAACCAAGGGCATTAACCATTTATAGCATCCCTTCTTATCCTTAAAAGTGACAGTAAATGGTGTAAGAAGTGGACTCAGGGAGTGAGCAGGCTGAAGGAGAAGAAGTTAAGTCCTGGGTGTCAGCATATGCTCAGTAAATGCAAACACTCTTCCATCTAGCCTTTTTCCCTTCTGTTCCTCTCATTTCTTGGTTTACTTGAGCGATGGCCCTGGTGCCATTATAAAGAAGGCAATCTTGTCCATAGCAGAATCTTGTCCATACCCTGTTTCCTTCTGTTCTCACTGTGTGGTTTCTTTGCTAGGTTCTCCTAACCCCCACCTTCCTCTCTTCTAGGACTTGGGTCAGTTGGTTACAATGCAGAGAAGAGCAGGACTCGTTCATATTTCTTCTCCATTGTACTCAGAGAACTAAATACAGTAGATACCCTCTATTCTGCCTTTACTCTGCCTCATTAAGAGGTCTCGATGGATTAATTCCCAAGAGATCGAATCTAGTTACTTTACTGTGGCAAAGTGAAATTAGTGTAAAGCAACAAGGAACCAGATTAATGTGACCCCAGGAAATAATCCATAAAAAACTTATGAGGCCTTTAGCAGGCTGTAAATTGGATTTCAGACAGAGTGAGAGGAGGGGGAAGAAGCATGTTAAAAACAATCAGTTCGCAATGAATAGGGCTAATATTTTAACACTTCAAAATAGAAGAAAACACCAGAGTAAATAACTCTGAGAACCCAGTGGTAATATTTTCTAACATGTGTAAATAATTCAAATTGTGATTATAATCCTAACTGAATTTTTCTTGCTTTATGTCTGCTGGGAAGTGTATTGTTCATTAAATATCACAGGACTCTAAATCAAAAGAACAAAGGAGAAGGGGAAGGCAGAAGGAAGAGATGGAAAAGACAAATATCTTGTCTGGGGAAATCAGTTGTTTACAGGCAGGAGAGCCAGTGGTTTAGTGGCTTTATAACAAGCAGTTGTGCCCTTTCAAAGATAGATCCGTTCACAAGCCATGGCAATTGTAGTAGAATCTGAAAAAGCAAATAAGCAACTCATTAGTTTTGTATAGTGTTTTCCTGGAATAAAGAAACTGACTTCAGAAAGAGAAGAAAAGTGGTTTGGAGGTTGATGAGATACTAAGCTCTTCTCTTTGCCTCCCTTCTAGGTGCCCCCTCTCTGTTTCTTCTTCTCCCCCTTTCTCTCTATCTCTCTATCTATCTATTTGGAGTCCTGGCACAAGATCTGGTTGAACCACAAGGTTGGCAGTTAAAATACACCAGATGCTCCTTGGAAACCTATACAGAATCCCTATGAGTTGGAACTCTCTATGGAACTTAACGACCACATGTATCTATTTAATCAGTTTGTTGTTGATGATCTTGGTGGCTGTTAAGTAGATTTTGCTCCATAGTAATTTCAAGGCTGTGAACTCTGAGACAGATTTTTAGGCCTGCCTTCTGAGGCTCCTCTGGGAGGGTTTGAACCACCAACTCTGCTTTGAATATTATCAACTCACGTCAGAGTCTTCCATGTTGTTTTGGAAGTTCAGAGTCCCTCACAGACGTGACAAATACTCCATCCTTTGGAAATGTTTCATTTGAATTCTTCATATCATATTTCTTCATTTTGAATGTTTCCTTTGTACCTCAGTACATCTTTCAACTTTCCTGAATTCTTTCTTTTTTTCAATTGTTCCCATGAATTTGAAGATGCATTAGGGGGAAAATTGTGCTAAATCTTATTGTCATATTTCCAATATGATGTATTCTTCTGCCGTAATTAAGAACTTTTGCTGATATGTAGCATTGTTTCAATTCCCAAATACAAGAGTTAATGTAAGTCTATAACATATCCTCTCTAAGTTGAATCCACATGTTTTTATTGTTGTTAAGTGCCATTGAGTCAGTTCCTACTCATAGTGACCATATATAGGGTTTCCAAAAAGCGGCTGGTGGGTTTGAATCATCAGCCTTTCTGTTAGCAGTCTTATAGCATCATACTAGGACTCCACATAGATTCACAACCCCTCCCTACCTTTTTTGGTTAAGTGCTGTCCAGTCAGTTCTGACTCATGATGACCCTGTATAGGGTTTCCAGGGAATGGCTGGCGGGTTTGAACTTTCAACCTTGTGGCTTGTTTTCCAGTACTTATCCTATACTGCCACACCAGGACTCCTTCTAGCTAGCCCTTATTTTAGAATGACTGCAACAATCTTTAACCCCTTCCACATTGTGGGCTCAAGGCAAGTCCCACAAAATCTAATTCAGAGCCACGTTAAGTCCGTGGACAGTTTTATTACTTTTTTTTTTTGAGACATTTGAGAATTTTTAGGACAGTTTTGAGAAATTCCTTTTGTTCCTTGTATCAGGACTTCCTTCCCTCCTTCCTCCCCATTCCGCCAGTTACATAGCCATGCTGTGTTTTCCAGATAGTACAGAATAAAAACCAAGTCTGGTTTACAGAAGCTTAAGAAATGCTCCTGACCTCAGAATTCACACCTGCATCATGGGAATCAACTCAAGTCAAGTTCAAAGAAGTACACTTTCACAAAAGTTTATGTAAAGTAACAACTTTCATCCCTCTCATATCACCATAGTAACCACATCCCATTACAAGCAAATGCTGTTATCAGAAGGGAACTTGCAAAAGTAACCTTTACGCTGAAATGAGGTCCTGATAATTTCATATAAGTTATTTTGTGGCCCATGCTACCTGTGAGTGAACTAACATTTGGAAGCTGCCATTTGGATCAAGGTCAGCAAATTCTTGGTACCAGATATACTGCTCACAGATCTCCATATCTTAACATAATATATATATATAATTTTATGTAAAATATAAATATATATATATTTAAATAAGATTGACACAGTAGTCGTGGGGAAGGAATAGACTTTTAGTTATATTTATCCATGTTTCAATCAAAAGGGACTGCTAGAGCAGGACTATAGTATCTTAGGAGTCATGGTGTGGCACTGCATGATAAGCACAGGGCTGCTAAAATTGGGAAAGGTGTGCGACAGTGTTGTATTCTTTCACCATACTTATTCAACCTGTATGCTGAGCAAATAATCTGAGAAGCTGGGTTCTATGAAGAAAAATGTGACATCAGTACTGGAGGAAGACTCATTAAGAACTTGCGATATGCATATGATACAACCTTGCTTGCTGAAAGTGAAGAGAACTTAAAAACATTTACTGATGAAGATCAAAGAGCACAGCCTTGGGTATGGATTGCATCTCAATGTAAAGAAAACAAAAATCCTTACCATTGGACCAATAAACAACATTCTTATCAACAGAGAAAAGATTGAAGTTGTTAAGGAATTCCATTTTCTTGAATCAACCATCAATACTCATGGAAGCAGCAGCCAAGAAATCAAATGACATATTGCATTTGGCAAATATGTGGCACAAGACTTTTTTACAGTGTAGAAGAGCAAAGATGTCAGCTTGAGGACTAAGGTGTGCCTGATCCAAGCCATGGTATTTTCAATAGCCTCATATGCATGCAAAAGTTGGACAGTGAATAAAGAAGATAGCAGGAGAATTGATGCATTTGAGTTATGGTGTTGGAGGAGAATATTGAAAGTACTGTGGGCTGTCAAAACAACAACCAGATCTGTGTTGGAAAAAGTACATCCAGAGTGCTCCTTGGAGGCCAGGATAGCCAGACTTCATCTCTCATACTTCGGCTATATTGTCAGGAGGGACCAGTTACTGGAGAGGGATAGCGTATTTGGAAAAGTGAAGAGTCAGAAAAAAGAGGAAGACCCCCAATGAGATGGATTGGCAAAGTGACAGCATCATTGGGCTCAAGCTTGACAACGATTGTGAGGTTGGCCCAGGATTGGGCAGTGTTTCATTCTGTTGTGCCACATAGGGTTGCTATGAGTTGGTACTGACTCGATGACACCTAACAATAACAGCTAACCACAAGATTGGTGATTTTAACCTATCAGCAGCTCCTCAGAACCCCTATGAAGAGTCACTATAAATCAGAACCAACTTGACTACACTTAACAACATAATATCTTAAGAGCCCTGGTGGCACAGTGGACTGATTGTTGGGCTATTAATTGAAAGGTTGTTGTTGTTGTTTGTAAGTGCTGTCAAGTTGTTTTGGAGTCATAGCAACTGAGCATAGGGTTTCTGAGGAGTGACTGGTGGGATTGAACAGCTGACCTTGGGTTTAGCAATCCAGTACTTTTTCTTACGGACTCCTGGTGTGATGCTATGGATTAATTCTCTGGACTGATTTCAAGTAGGCTTATCAAACAAAATTTGGAGTAAAGTGAAAGTAGTTTTTAAGACTGTATTTCGACTCAACTTAAACAAGAGGGTGGGGAAATGCAATTGTTAGAATAATAGAAGTGAAGAGAAAAGTCTTTATACAGTTCTTTCCCAAGGCACTTGGGTCACTTTGAAGATACTAATTAATGCTTGTTATGTCATATAGGGTAGGAAGGGGGCAAGGATTATTAACTTGTTTTATAGGGGAAATGAGGCAAGAGAGCTTTAATAAAATGCCTTGCATCAAGTGGTAATTATGTAGAAGAATAAAGTTTCAAGTCCCAAACTCCTTTTTCTCAGGTCCTTGTTTACTGAAGCACAGGTAAATTTGCTTCAGAATTGCAGTGAATGTTGGTAAGCCTCCTACAGCTCTCTCTTGCCTTCATACCTTACTCTCCAGGTCTGGGCCAGTGTTCTAAGCACTTTTCACACTGTTCAGACCCAGCCTTCCAGTGCCCCATCTTCCAGCAGATTAATTACTTCCTGTTTCATAGAGAGCCTTGTAGCCGTGTATGCTAAACTCACCATCTCCCTTCTCTTTCAAATGTATTTGTATCATTATCCATTTTCTGCTCATTCTTGTCCCAGAGTCTCATCACCTGCCTACCCCTGTTCTGTATTCCATGCATTAGAGTCTCCTTATGGAAGGTGGGGGGGGTGGGTTCTGCCACTCCTTGTCTCATTTCTTTAATCTGTTCTTCTCCTTTAGCTTTGCTTGTCAAACTAAAACTAGGCTTGTCTCTCTCACATGACTGTTCTGTTTCGGTCTCTTCCTGTGATTGCTAAATTTCAGAGAAGGGCAGCCTGAGTTCTGTTCATACAGACATTTTGTGGAACTCCTTAAGACTACTCTTGCTTTCCCTATAGAGGCTCAGGAATTCTGCAACCATACTGCCAGGACTCAAACTCAGTGAGAGAATAGCTGGCTTTGTGACTCCTCCGCTCCCCTTTGGGGGAAAAAGTCGTCATTGCTTTTCTACTTATAGCCACCATCCATCTGTCACTTTGCTATACTCTGATGACTTAGGTGTTGCTGTCATTCTGGAAGCTACGACACTTGTATTTCAAATACCAGCAGGGTCACCTATGGTGGTCAGATTTCAATGGAGTTTCTAGACTAAGACAAACTGGAAAGGAAAGCATAGTGGTCGACTTCCACAAATTAGCCAATAAAAACCATGTGGACCACAAGGGAATATTGCCTGATATAGTCCTGGAAGATGAGTCCCATAGGTTGGAAGGTACTCAAAATACGTAGTGACCCCAGAAGTGGGCTTCCGCATAGCACAGCTGTGAGGGTGTTGCAGGACTGGACAACATTTATTCTGGTGTGCTTGAGGTTGGGTTGCGGTGAGTCAGAGCTGACTTGATGACAAGTTAACAACAAAGCATTTACAGCAGACCTACTTGGGGAGACATTGTATCGCTTTTTATTTGAAAATTTGAGCTCATGTCTGAAATAACACCTTCTTGTTCTCCTGGCATTTAGCTGAGTTTGGACATTTTTATGGAGAATGACTTACATACTGAAATTTACATTTCAGTCTAACTGGAATAGAAAAAAAAGCAAACAACAAAAAAAAAACCAAGACATAAAAAATGTATCTATTCGCATCTTTGTGGCAGTGTGGGCTAGTGCCCTGGACTACAAAGTTGGTTTGAACCACAAGGTTGGTGGTTCAAGCTTGTCAGCTGCTCCTTGGAAATTCTCTACAGGACCATTATGAGTCAGAAGTGATTCAATGGCACTTAACAACAACAGTTTCTTTAACAAAATGGTGCTGGCAAAATGCATATGCATTTACAGAAAAATGAAATGGGACCTATAGCTCACACTATATACAAAAACAAACTCAAGATTGGCCAAATATAAATTCTAGAACTATAGAGATCATCAGTGAAACAAGAAGAAACTTAGGGACCCTGAGTGGCGTACATGACATAACCATAGTATCAAACATAACTGAAAATTCACTAATATCAGAAGCAAAACTGGGACTTCCTAAAATTCGGACACTTATGTGCTTCAGAAGATTTCACCAAAAAATCAGAAAGGAACCTACAGATAGGGGATAATTTTAGGTAATGATATATCAGACAATGGACATATTAGACAAAAAATGACATATCGGATAAAAAAAAATTAGATATTTCTAAAAATTTCCAAAAGTTTTAGAAAACTTCAAAACCTCAACAACAAAAAGACAATCCAATTTGAAATTGGCAGAGGACATGAGCACACATTTCACCCAAGGAGACATTAGGCCGCCAATAAAAATATGAAGCAAGGCTAGCGATTATGATCCATTTGAGAGATATGAATCACAACCGTGAGACTTCATCTTTCTCCAGTATTAATATTAAAGTTAAAAAAAAATTAAGGGCAAACTTGGAAGTTATTGATGCTGGCAAGGGTGTGAAGAGAATGGGACTCTCATACACTGCTGATGGTTTGTGAATGGTACATTCATGGTGGAAAACCATACGGCCTTAAAAAGCTAGAATAGACGAACCATATGATCCAGCAATCCCTCCACTTGGTATATATCCTCAAAAAATAACAGCCATGACATGAATAGATATCTACATACCCATATTCAGTAGAACATCCAGACTAAGCTAACATAACACAACATATTATAAGTAATATAATTCCAGATCACAGTATAATACTGTAGGATAAAGTGCTGGAAGATGAGTCCAGTTGCTTGGACTCAAGTGATCATGCTCTATGGAGAGATTCTTGGCGCGGTGTGATTAGCTTTATTTCCACCCTGTTGGATTTGTCCTGCTGATGTTCTAGCTGGTGAGAGTGATACCTGATGCATTTGTGATCTCAAATGACTCACGTTTGTAAAAGAATTTTCACAGTGCAACTGGTGGCTTTCTAAAGGAATAGGCCGTGTTTAGAAAGAAACAAATCAACACTTGACTAGTTTTAGAGGGTGTGGAACAACTTCTCACATAAAACAGGGCTAATCTTTTTAAACACGGCACTGGCAACGATTTAAAACACAAGACAAAACAAAACCCCAAACACACAGCTTCTAAGATGGCTGCTTGTTTTTCTTTTTTTCCTGTGGTGCATTTCCTCCGCTGAAAGACTCAACAGTCAAATTGAGAGAGGAGGTGGTATGTATCCAGCCCCTGTTCTGTCTGCTCCATTTATGTTCACAGATAATATTGCATAACAATACAGAAAGACAATGATACAGAACAGAGCTGCTATCCCCAATTTATAGACAAGGAAGCTGAAGGTCAAAAAGATTAAATGGTTTTTAGAAGAATACAGTTAGTAAGGGGAAGAACAGTGATTCTTCTGAAACGCCTATCAGATTCTAAAGCTGCAACTTTTCTCAGGATAAGTTATAGTAGTTTCGGGCCCCTTTAGTCACAGGGTCATATCATTCCCCTTTGGTCAGTAAAAATGTTATGCTTTCATTGAAGTAAAATGTATCAATAAAAAGATGCATGTATATCATAAGCATAGTGTTTCATAAACTTTTCACATAGCTCAATACACCCAAGCACGAGCTTCCAGATCAAGATACAAAACATCATCAACATCCCCAAAGGTGCATGAATGTTTCCACCCAGTCACAATGCCCTTCTTGGTTAGATGTTAACTACTATCCTGAATCTACCTTTGTTAATTTGGCCACTTTTTGTACTTCACATACAGACACTCATACATTCTTCTATTTCTAGTTTCTTTTATTCAACATTATGTTTTTGAAATTGTATACTGTATATAATTAAAGATTGTTGTTGTTTTTTTCTCATTGATGTACAGTGTTCCATTGTGCAAATATTCCACAATTATCCAATTATCTGTTGCTGGGCAACTGGATAGTTTCCATGTTGAGGCTTGTGGTAGTTAGATAATGGTTCTCCAAATGGGCTAGTACCTGAAAATTTTGTCTATGTTACCTTACATGACATAAGGAACTTTACAGATGTGATGAAGCTAAGGACCTTGACATGGGGAGATTATCCTGGATTGTTTGGATGGATCAAATGCAATCACAATGCTCCTTGTAAAAGGGAGACAGGAGGGTCAATATCAAAGAGGGGATGTAATGATAGGAGTAATGCATTTTGAATGGCAAACTATGAGTCAGTTTTGACTCATAGCAACCCTGTATAGGGTTTCCAAGGAGTAGCTGCGGGGTTTGAACTACCAACCACCAGGAGTTATCAGTTTAGTGCTTATTCAACAGCACCACACCAGGACTCTCTAGAAGCCAGGAAAGGCAATGAAAATTCTCCTCTATAGCTTTCAGAGGAGAATGCCTGGGGTGGCGCTGTGGGATAAAGCCCTGGGCTGCAAGATAGGTTTGAACCACAAGATTGGCAGCTCAAACTCATCAGCTATTCTTTGGAAATGCTATATAGGGATGCTCTCAGTCGGTTCCAACTCACTGACACTTAACAACAACAGAGCTTCCAGAAGGAATATTTCTTGCATGTTGATTTTAGTTCATATGACCCATTTTAGACTTCTGATCTCTAGAACTATAAGATAATAAAAGTGTGGTAATTTGTTACAGCAGCAAAAGGAAACTAATTAATATAATGTGAAACTGAGATCAAGATGATTATGAATCATAATATTTCCTCTGGCTTTTCCGATTACTTCAGCTCTATTTGTTTAACAGACCATCTTTACTCTATTGAATTGCTTTTGTACCTTTGCCAAATAAAGGGCTGTTATGGGTAGTGTCACCGTATTTTAGTACATGTGTATACAAGGAATGTCATAAACTGTCCTATGTAGTGGGTAGGATTGTGTTCCCCCAAAGTCCTTACTCCTGTTATCTTTTTGATGCATGGATTATTTGGAAGTGTGTTGTTCAATTTCTATGTTTGTACCAATTTTTCGTTGCATTTCTGTAATTATTTTATAGTTTCATTCAATTAATGTGATGGCATACTTTGTATGATTTCAAGTCATTTCAATTTTCTCAGGATTGTTTTATGACATTTCCTGTCTTGGTATATGTTCTGTCTTTTCTGTTGATGTTGGGTGGAGTTCAATATCTAGTTCTGGTTAGTTGCTGGTTCTGTTCTGTTCTCTATTCTTACTAAGATTCTGTCTACAAATTCCATGTACTACTAAGAGTCCTGGTGTGGCACTGTGGGTTAATGCACCAGACTGCAAAACCATTTGAACTGCAAGGTTGGCAGTTCAAGCTCACCAGCTGCACCTCAGAAACCCTATACAGGGACATTATGGGTCAGAGCTGACTAAAGGACGTTATGGGTCAGAAGAAATGGGTGTTAGTTCTCGTCTCGCTTCTATCAGTTTTTGCTTCATGTATTTTGAAACTCTTGTTAGGTTCAAACACATTTAGCACTGTATGCTTCTTGGTGAATTCATCATTTTATCATTATGTTATGTTTTTCTAGATGTTGTTGTGAGGTACCATCAGTCTGTTCCGACTCATAGAGACTATGCACAACAAAACAAAATACGACCTGACCCTGTGCCATCCTCATAATTGTTATGTTTGACACCATTATTGCTGTGACTGTATTAATACATCTCATTGGGGGTCTTCCTTTTTCACACTGGCCCTCTGCTTTTCCAAGCATAATGTCTTTCTCCAGGGACTGGTCCTTTCTAACAACATCATGTCTAAAGTATGAGAGGTAGTCTTGTCATCCTTGTTTTAAGGATCATTCTTCCAAGCAGTACATCTTACAGGACAGACTTGTTTGTTTTTCTGGCAATCCCTGGTACATTCAATTTTTTCACCAACACCGTAATTCATATGCATTGATTCTTGTACATTCTTCCTTATGCATTTTCCAACTTTCACATGTGTGTGAGGTAACTGGAAATACTACGGCTTGGATTGTTGTTGTTAAGTGTCATTGAGTCGGTTCCGACCCATAGCAACCCTGTATAGGGTTTCCGAGGAGCAACTGGTGAGCTTGAACCGCCGATCTTGCTGTTCAAATGGCTTTGCAGTCTGGCACATTAACCCACAGCACCACACCAGGTGCACCTTAATCCTCAAATTAATATCTTGGTTTTTTTTTTAACACTTCAAAGAGGTCTTTTGAAGTAAATTTGCCTAATGCAAAATATCATTTGATTTTTTGACTTCTGGTTGATGGTGGATCCCAGCCAAATGAAGCCTTTGACAATTTCCATCTCTTTAGGTACATGGTTTAATTTAATTTCCCACATGTGTGTGGAATTTTCAGAAAAATATGGATATGGCATCATAGATTCATTATTGTTAACTTATTGTTCTTAAGTGTCATTGAGTCGGTTCCAACCTATAGTGACTCTATATAGGGTTTCCAAGGAGCAGATGCTGAGCTTGAACCCCAACTTTGTGGTTCAAAACAACTTTGCAGTCCAGTGCATTAATCACAGCACCACACCTCTTCATATAAAGCTAACAGGTAAAGAGCTTGACTCTTTTAACGTTAAGTGAACCAATCTCACCTGCTTGGCCATATACTGAAGAAAGGAAAGGTGGAAGAACTCATCATTGAGAAACTTTGAGTCCAGTGATGTTTGGACACCTGCTGGTCCATGAGTTGCTTTATATCTACAACTGTTTGCTGGGGATAGTCTGCTTGCTTAACTTCCGTTTATGGATGAAGAATGCTCCCAGAATCCTTGTCCAAAGACCAGGCACAGTTCTTAAGACAGGGAGAACATCTCTCTTTGACATTTAAGGCAAAAGAAGATGAACGTAGACCAAAGAGTCTTGTATCAGTGAGTGGAACCAAAAGTCTATTAAGATTTTTCTCTTTCTCTAGAAGTTTTGGTCACTGAGATTACTCCACTGATAATCATCTGTGATATGATGGAATGTGGCAAATTAGCAGGCTCTGGCCTGTCCCACTTAAGTCAAGACCCAATAGCAATAATGACAGATTGTCCCTTGTCTCAAAACAACCTTTCCTTGTTCTTAGCTTGAGCTCTGGTAGTGTAGTGGTTACGAATTGGGCTGTGATCCGCAAGGTCAGCAGTTCGAAACTACCAGTGGTTCCGCGAGAGAAAGATGAGGCATTCTGCTCCCATAAAGATTTACAGCCTCGGAAACCCTGTACAGGGTCGCTATGAGTCAGAACCGACTCCACGACACATAACAACAACAACAACAGCCTGTCTCTGGAGCAGGAAATATCCATTCCAGAGAGCAACACAGGGCTGCAGCAAGGGGTTAGGAAGGTTGGAGAAATTAGAAGAGTCCCTGAAAATATTTCTCTTGATTCTTTTTATGTCTGTCATACTGTTATACTTCAACTAGAATAATAGATAATCCCAAGATGCAACACCTCCCTGAAATCTATTCTCAGCATTCAACTGCCATGGTTTAAGTGCTTAAGTTGTGAGCTTTAGTTTATAGCATCAGCACAGCCTTTGAATGAATTATGGACTTGTATTCACTCCAGAACAATCTATTACCTGCCACATAACAGAAAATGCCATTTATTGCAATTTGTGCAAACTATAAATCAATACATTATTACTTAGAGACATGCAAGCTGTGGCTATATTGCATACTTCAGCATTTGTTAATGGTGTATATGTTGGGGGGAGGGCAGAAGAGGAATAGATATCACTTTAGAGTCTTCCTTTGAGTATTTGTGAAACTACTTTTTTTGTGTGTGTGTGTGTGAAAAAAAATCCTGTGAGAATTAAAGGTGGCTCTTGTCTTGGTGTGGTGCTCGCTGTAGGGTAAGCACTGGATGATAATCACATGGCCTGTGGTTCAAATCCATCAATGGCTCCTCAAAAACTCTATACAGGGTCACTCTGAGTCAGAACCTATTGGGTGTCACTTAACAACAGCAACAACAACAACTATCTCTTTATGTTGGAAAGCATTGTCTCTGCTCAAGTGTTTATCTGTGTCTCAAAGAGCTATAGATGGTGTTTGAATGTGGTTTTAAACAGGAAGATTTAATTGTAGAAAATGCAGAAGGTGTTAGAATCCTCTAACAAAGATTCTTACCCTTGGTGCACACTGGAATCACCTGGGAGGTGGGGCAAACTTTTGAAAATTACTAATGCTGATGCCCAAGCCCAAACTATTACAATAGAATTTTTGGGTGATCCAACCAACCCAGATTTATTTAAAAGCCATCCAGATGATTTTAATGCACAGCCAGGAATAATAACTTTGCTCTACAGAAAGGATAAAAAAGAAACAGAACATAAAAAGGGAGGATTGTCCTGGGCTATAATTTTCTCAAATCACAAGTGAAACTGTTTTCCTGAGAAAAACATTTTGTAACCTATGCACTTCGATCTTCATTGCTTGTGTCAGATAGTGCCTTAACCCACACATGACCTGGCTCTAGGGTCTCAGATATAAATTAATCCACAGATGCTGCTTAGAACATTTTTGTGCTCACACTGAGGAGTAAAACCCGTTAATGTCCTGGACTGCAAAGCCTGTTGGAACTGCAAGGCCAGTGGTTCAAGCTCACCAAGTCGCTCCTTGGAAACCCCATACAGGGCCGCTATGGGCCGGAACCAACTCTGTCACTTAACAACAACAGCAACTACAGATTTGATGTTGTTGTTGTTAGGTGCCACCGAGTCTGTACCCACTCGTAGTGACCTTATGCACAGCAGAACGAAACATTGCCCAATCCTAGGCCAGCCTCACTACTGTTGCCACACTTGAGTTCATCGATGCTGTCACTTGGCCAATCCATCTCTTTTGGGGTCTTCCTCTTTTTCTCTGACCCTCTACCTTACCAAACATGATATCCTTCTCCAGCGACTGGTCCCCTCCTGACAATATGTCCATAGTATGAGAGACGAAGTTTAGCCAGCTTGGCCTCCAAGGAGCACACTGGCAGCACTTCTTCCAAAATGGATTTATTAGTTCTTTGGGCAGTCCATGGCACTTTGCTTTCCTCCCTTAAAGACACAGGCAACTGTTGGGGATCTGGAGTTCCTAGGTGGAACAAAATGTCTAATGTGTTCAACCACTAATGGTAAGATTGGTGATTTGAGTTCATGCAGAAGCTCCTTGGAAGAAAGTCCTGGAAATCTAGTTCTGAAAGATCAGCCATTGAGAACCCTAAGAAATACAGCTCTACTCTGACACACATGGTGTTGCCATCAGAATTAGAATTGATGGCAATTCATTTGGTTTTTGATTTAATAAGAGTCTGTTGTTGTTATTAAATGCCATCGAGTTGGTTCTGACCCATAGTTACCCTGTATAGGGTTTCCAAGGAGCAGCTGGTAGGCTGAACTGCCGACCTTGAGGCTCAAACTGACCTTGCAGTCCAGACCGTTATCCTGAAGTGCCACACCAGGACTCCAATAAGAGTCTGACATGTGCAGTGCATATCAGCCTTGCATTCCATTTTGTCTCCTCAGTGTGGACATTCAGGAGTGCTTTCTGACCCTTGTTACACCAAGGCCCGCTGAGTTGATATTTGATGGCTTCAAGCTCTGTTAGTGTTGTGGTTACGAATCAGGCTGCAAACCACAAAGTCAGCAGTTCGAAACTCTCAGCTGCTCTGCAGGAGAAAGATGAGGCTTTCTGCTCCCATAAAGATTTAAAGCCTCGGAAACCCTGTACAGGGTCACTAAGAGTTGCAACTGACTCCACGGCACATAACAACAACAGTGTCAACAACAACAAGTGTCATAAGTTGATGGTTCAACCTTGTTGTGATGAGTCAAGAACTGACTTGACAGCATTTAACAATGAGAACAACAGTGTCATAGGGGAGCATAGTGACTCCATGCAGTAAGCACTGAACTGTGAACCACAAGGCCAATGGTTCAAGCCTGCCAGCTGCTCCATAGGAGAAAGATGAGGCTTTCCATTCCTGCAAGGAATTAAAAACCTTATGAAAGGTCTCTATGAGTTAGAACCAAACCAACAGCATTTAACAACAGCAAGTGTCATAAAGTAATAACGTTGTTGTTAAGTGCTCTCAAGATGATTTTCAACTCATGTGACAGAGTAGAAGTACTCCCTAGGGTTTTCCAGACTGTAATCTGTCTCTGGGAACAGATCACTAGATCTTTCTCCTGCAGAACTGCTGGGTGAGTTCAACCCATTAACCTTTCCTTTAGCAGTGGAGCGCTTAACCGATGGGCTAGCGGGACTTCTTTTGAGGTAATCATAAGAGTTACAATTTGTTGACTACTATGTGTGTACAGGGTCGCTATGAGTCGGTTCCGACTCCACGGCACATAACAACAACAACAACAATGTGAGATCTAGTATACTAAATGGGCTTCTGGTGTGAATCAGCACTGAACTTTAAACCACAAAGTCGGTAGTTCAAACCCACCAGCAGCTCTATACAAGGTTGCTCCAAGTTGGAACTGACTTGATGACTCTTAACAACCATAGTATACTAAATGCTTCCAGAATTATGTTCCTTTTATTCTAACTACTTGTAAGAAACAGACACCCAAGGAATTAAATGAGTTTCCACAACAATTCTCCTCATGATTCATGTACTTCAATAACTTCATCAATGCCTGTCCCTTTCTGAGGCCACGGAAAGATATCCTCACCTCTGTGAGAATCTAAATAGCAGAAGAAAGCAGTGAAGAAAACCATGGAGATGCCTTCCTCATTTACGATTTTGCAAAAGAACAACAACAAAAAGCAAAATAAAACAACCCAGGCTTGGATAGGAGTTTCAACAGTGCCAAGGTCACAGAAGAAATGGGTGACGGTGATAGGTAAAGCCTCCGATGGCTATTTGCTTTATGGAGTTCTTCCGACCAGAGCTCCGGGAGCTGGCCTCCCGGAGTTCCTCGGCATAAGCACGTTTTCATCAGTAGCAGCCTTTCACGGACCCATAACTGCAGTAATATTGAGTCACGGTCTGGATTAGCCACATTAGAGGTTTAGCTATAATATATTTCAAAGATAAAACACAGGCTGTGGCAGTTGTATCAAAACCTGTAATTTCTGATGCAAATGAACAGCATGAAAAATAACCCCTGGCTAGTGGAATAGACAGAGGAATATGTGAGTGAAATAACATGGCAGTTATGTCAAAATTGGAAGAATAACTATATTCCAGAATAGTAAATTATTATCACAGCCTGACTGGTGGAGTAACCCATAAGGCAAGAAAATGTGTGTGTGTGTGTTAGTACCTGGATAAAATTACATTGTCAGTTTTGTTTAGTCCCTCTTTAAAACCTGAACATTCATTTTTGAAAATATGTGTGGAACATAAGGTGACATTTGAAAAAAAACACACAACACATAACTTTCAGGGAATACTGATCCCATTATTTCTTATATTACAGATGCCGGTGAATTTGACTTTTATAGCGTTGCTAACACATGGAAGGCATAAAATGGACTTTTAGCTACCCAGGGTTTTCTACAGTGTCTCAGGGAAGTTCTTGAGCTTTATAAAATGTTTGTGGGACAAACTATGGGTTCAGGTTTCATGGGTACAAACCCTGAGCATAGCAGGAGTCAGAAAGCCTAAACTTCAAGCCCTAGCTTCAACCTACTGAACTGTTGTGACATGTCGTGGACTTGGTTTCCAATGGCAGTGACCCTGTATCAGTTTTCTGAGCCTTTAAATATTTTCCTGGAGTAGAAACACTCATCTTTCTCCTGTAGAGCAGCTGGTGGGCTCGAACCACCAAACTTATGGCTCATAATCCTGTGCTTATCCTATGGAGCCACCAGACTCCCTTACTTTTCTTTACAATGGGGATACTACCTTTCTCATAAGCACTGCTGCAGGTTGATTCAGACACATAGAGTCTGTACAGGACAGAGTAGAGTTGCTCCAGTCCCGGGTTTCTGAGACTGCCAATCTTTATGGGATCAAGTGGCTTCGTCTTCCTCCTGCAGAGCAGCTGGTGGGTTTCAACCACTGACATTTCGGTTCTCAGCTCAGCAATTGATGTAGGTGCCATCAAGTCAGCTCCAGCTCATAGATACCTTATGCCCAACAGAATGAAACACTGCCCAATCCTGTGCCATCCTCACAGTTGTTGTCAGGGCTGAGCTCATTGCTGCTACCACTGTGCCAACCCATCTTGTTGGCAAGCTTCCTCTTTTTTTCAAGCTTGATGTCCTTCTCCAGGGACTGGCCCTTCCTGATTACATGTCCAAAGTATGAGAGATGAAGTCTTGCTAGTCTCGCTTCTAAGGAGCATTCTGGCTGTACTTCTTCCAAGACAAATTTGTTTGTTCTTCTGATGCTTTCAAATCTTCTTCACCAACACCATAATTCTAATGTATCTATTCTGCTACGGTCTTTCCTAATTGCTGTCCAGCTTTCAAACACATGCAGGGAGATTTAAAATATAATGGTTTGGATCAGGTGTACCTTGGTCCTCAAACTGACATTTTTGCTCTTGTACACTTTAAAGAGGTCTTTTGCTGCAGATCTGCCTAATGTAATATGTAGTTTGATTTCTTGACTGATTTCATGGGCACTGATTGTGAACCTAAGCAAATTGAAGTCTTTGACAACTTAAATCTTGTTTCTACTTATCATATCATTTTTTTTTTGTGTGAGGATTTTCCCTTTCTTTACATTGAGGTGCTGATGGCTATAGTTTTTGATTGTCATTAATATATTTTTTAATGTTTTATTGTTAATTATGTGATAGTTTACAGGGGAGAACATTAGTTTTACATTCATCCTATCATATACCATTTCATTGCCATGATTACGATCCCCTCTATGCATCATCAACCAACCTAAGGGTACATCCTACAGTCCTGGCCTCCTTTGCCCTCCTGGCCCCCTCCGCCTCCCCCTCCCCCCTCCCCCCTGGTCATCAGCACACAGCTCCTCTCCCTCTCTGTTTCTAAAGTCCCCAGCTGCTCCATCTCTCCACGTCATCATCTCTCAGGGTTCACTGATTCTCTGGGTAGGGTTCTGCTCTCCGCTCTTCTCCCTTCATGGTCCCAGGGACCTCCGCTCCTAGACTGCAAAGTTAATCACTCCCCTCCTTGCCACAAATGTCTACCTTTACATTTACAACCCTCACAATCAGTCCTGACAACAATTGTTCACCAATGTATCACAAGAGACTTGTCAGCATTTCCTTGCATCAGTCCGGCCTACACAGATTGGATACTACTCAGTGGAGATTCTACCTTCCTCCATGCCCTCTGGATCTAGGTTCCCTCTTGAAAGCTTATAAGCCAGTCACTTCTTGCCTATGTAGCCCCCTATTTTGGATAGCCAATGTCCAAGTGATTGTCATTAATATTTGAAGTCCTTTTCACTTTCAGCAAACAAGGTCATGAGGATCCTACCCATAGTTAAAACCAAAAAATCAAACCAGTTGTTGTTGGATAATTTCCTACTCAGGACAACCCCACGTGTCAGGGTAGAACTTCATTTCAAAGGGTATTCAAAAGCTGGGATCTTTCAGAAGCACATTGCCAGGACTTTTCTTCTAAGACACCTCTGGATGAATTCATGCTGCCAACCTTCCTTTAGTAGCTGAGTGCTCAACTGTTTGAATGATTCAGAACTCCTTCAGATAGCTAGATGCTAGGTAAAGGAGAGTTTATTATTATTATTATTATTTAATCTTCTCTTAAATATGGCATGCATTTAAAAAACCCTCATCATTGTAGGACTGACTCACAAGTTAAAACAAATAGAGCAGGTTTAATACTTTGTTTCTATGACTAGCCTTTATACATGTTTGAATTGACTCTGATAGTGAGTTATATGTATAGTGAATTAACTTTAAGTCCTGAAAAGTAGCACTTTTTAAATTTTTTTGGCAGACCAAGCTATAGGAGCTTTCAGATATCAGAAAATACTAGCATATTTCCTTTTATTAAATAAAATTGTTCAGGAAGGAAAGCACCAATCCAACTTTTATTGCCACACTTAATATTTTAAATGTATTTGATTTTAATTCTGAAGGAAATGAATTACTTTTGAAGGAAATAATACTGCTGTTTAGTTACATGATTGCCATCAACTGTGTCCATTTTGTATCTGCAGATAACATCTTCAACATGTCCGTTTGTCATAATGCAGTGGCCTCTGTGTTTCTGTGAAGCTGGAAATGGTGTCACTGGCATTTTAACAGGGTCACCCTAGGTAAACAGGTGCCAGTGGAGTTTCCAGACTAAAGCAGACTAGGAAGGAGAGGCAGACCATTTCTGAATTGTTAACCACTGAAAACCTTGTCTGTCAGACACAGAACGTTGTCTGATACTGTGCTAGAAGATGAGCCCCTCAGGTTGGAAGCCCCTCAAAATACGACTGGGGAAGAACTGCCTCCTCAAAGCAGAGTTGACCTTAATGACATGGTTGGAGTAAAGCTTTCAGCACCTTGGTATGTTCAAGGGGAACAACTCAGAATGAGAAGCAGTAGCTGCAAGCATTCATTAATAATCAGAACTTGGAATGTACAAAGTTTGAATCTAGGAAAATTGGAAGTCATCAAAATGAATGGAATGTATAGAGATAGATATCATAGGCATAAGCGAGCTGAAATGGAGAGCTAGCGGCCATTTTAAATCAGACGATCAAATGGTTTACTACGGCTGGAACAACAAATTAAAGTACCATGGACTGCCAGAAGAGCAACAAATCTGTCATGAAATAAATACTACCAGAATGCTCCTTAGAAGCGAGGATGGAGAGACTTTGCTTCTGGTTCTTTGGACACGTTGTCAGGAAGGACAATTCCATGGAGAAGGACATCATTCTCGTTAAAGTGGATGGTTAGAGAAAAAGAGGAAGACCTTCCAATGAGGTGGACACAGTAACAGCAATTATGGGCTCCAACATAGCAACAATCAGGAGTGGACAGTGTTTCCTTTTGTTGTGTATAGGGTTACTATGATTCAAAACAGGCTCGATGGCCCCTAACACAAATAGCAATGCTCTATTAGCTTAGTCATACACACATGAACCTACACATATTAAATAAATTCACTTAAACATGTCATTATTCATTCACTATTTATTTTGAAAACTTGAGCATCTCTTTATGCGAATAAAGACTCAGGGCCCTACAAACTTACAATGGGTAACCATGTGTTTAAGAGCAGAACTTTGGAGTTAGAAAAACGTGGGCTAGACCCTGCTCTTACTTTTTGCTAGTTGTGTGACTGGACTAAGCTTCAATGTGCCTCAGTTTATTCATCTAGTTATGGATTGTTGTAGTCATCAAACAAGATAATGCAGATACATGCTTGGCAAGTTGTCTATTCCACAGTGTGTTGTTGCTGTTATTAAGTGTCTCTGAACTGCCAACCTTGCAGTTTAAACTGACTTTGCAATCCAGCGCATTAATTCACAGTGCCAATTCTGTGGTATAGTCTAGATAAATAGTGGCTTTGGGGGGTATGTAATCAGGAGTCCTGGTGTGGCGCTGTGGGTTAATGCGCCAGACTGCAAAGCCGCTTGAACTACAAGGTCGGTGGTTCAAGTTCACTAGCTGCTCCTTGGAAACCCTATAAAGGGTTGCTATGTGTTGTAACCAACTCGATGGCACTTAACAGCAGCAATCAGGAAAGACCAATTGTCAGAAAAAGACCATACTGTTTGGTAGAAAACCAGTTGCCATCAAGTTGATTTTGATTAAAGATTACCCCACATGTTTCAGAGTAAAACTGTGCCCCAAATGCTTTCAGAGGCCGATTTTCACAAGTTGATTGTCAGGCCTGTCTTCTGAGGGACCTCTGGGCAGACTCAAGCCTTCAACCTTTTGGTTGGCTGACCAACATGTTCACTGTACCAACCTAGTGGTGTTGGTAAAGTAGAGGACCAGTGAAAAAGAGGGACACTCTCAATAAGATAAATTGCCACAATAGCTACCAGAATGTTCTCAAATATACAAACCTGCATTATGAAGCTGGCACAGGACAGGGCAATGTTTCATTTTGTTGCACATACAGTCACCATGAGTTGGAGTTGACTTAATGGCACCTAACAACAACAACAACAATATCAACAATTTAAAAATTAGGCAGAGCCTGAAAACAACTTGAGGAGAAGGCTGACATTACCTTTAGAACTACTCCAGACATTTGTTGTTGTTGTTGTTGTTAAGTGCCATCGAGTCGGTTCCGACCCATAGCGACCCTGTACAGGGTTTCCGAGGGTATAAATCTTTACGGGAGTAGAAAGCCTCTCCAGACATACACGAGTATAAATAGTTCTTGGGAGGTGGTTATAGCACCTCCCAAAGAATATAGCTTCTTTGTTGTTGTTAAGTACTGTTGAGGTGGTTCTGACTCAGAACAACCCTGTATAGTGCTTCTGAGGAGAGACTGCTGAGCTTGAACCACTGATTTTGTGGTTCAAACCGATCAATCTTGTGGTCCAGCACTGTTCCTATCATTTCCATGACTGGATGGGATTATTTATTTAGATGTTCCAGGACATTTCTTAGCTCCCAAAGGTGATGGTAGACAGTAAAGCAAAACTGAACATTATAAGTGGTTAAATTGCTACTATATTTAGAAGAAATGAAACTTTAGCCAGTTTTTTTTTTTTTTTTAATGAAAACTTACTTTTTTTTTTGCTACAGAAAGCCTGTGTGGTCTTTGTTTAATGTTATAGGCAGGCTTAGTTTGATGAAGTGTATTATAGTGTTCAAAGCATTTTTCATAACTCTTATTCCAGTAGGAAGTGAAGCTGGCATTGATAAATGTGAGGAAAGCTAGTAAAAATTGTTATAGTCTGAGTGGACATTTTTGTAGACCAATATATGTATATAGATATGGTTTTCTATCAGGACTTGAGTATGGTCTACTTTATCATCCAACAATTTTGGCTGTGGGTCCCTTATTTCTTTTGTTTAAAACCCTCAAATCTAGTAATTTGCACTGGAGTTCCTCCATCGTGAATGTATATGCATTACCATAATTCAAGTCATATTCATTCAACTCTGTGATTTAAGGGAGCCCATACATTTCAAATTTATTTCCAAGGTCATGAAGCCATCCCCTATGGCAAGTGTAAAATGTCTTTGATGTGGTGGGTACAACATCTGTGCAGACAGACACATTTAACTCACACAGCACTTTGATTTCACATTTTGGTTGAGAGGTAAGGTCTTCTGAAGCCAAGTACATTTCACATTAAGTCACGTTAAAGGTTTAGGCAAATGTATTTTCACAGTGGGTAAGATAGCACCTTGGGTGCCCTGGAACACCTGACAGAGAAAAGAGGAACGCTGGTGGCCCACTATTTACTCCTTGGGAGAAAGATGTGGCATTCTGCTTCCATAAAAAGCAAAACCTTATGAGTGGAAGAGGGGGAAAGGCAGCAATGAAGCAATGGGCTGAGTTCAACCATGTTCCATAGATTCCCATTGACCTGGAGATGAGATAGAGAAGAGGAAGGGCTGGTTGGTCCAAAGCGTGGTGAGACCAGAAGACACCTGAGCCCATGGACAAGGACATAGCCACAGAAGACTAGAGCTGAGAGTGAAGCATCCAGCTGATATGAAGAGAGGGAGACACACAAGAACATCCAGAGTTGCAGATAGTACCCATTTGACCTAGCCTCGATGGCTTAGTAATCAGAATTCAACTAGAGGAAGATAAAAACAACAACAACAACAATTTTTGATAAAGGAGACAGGGATAAGTTGCTACAATTTGATGAACTTGACGTAATTGCATGGATGTAGTAGCTCAAGGTACTAACTGAGAGGGAAGGAGTCTTCACATCAAGTATCAATCCTATCCCCTCTGTATACAGGGTATAGGGACAGGTAACTTAGGCATTGGTTATCTAAAATGAGGGGGCAATAAAGGCACAAAGTGACTGGTTTACAAGTTTTCAAGAGGGAGTTTAGTATAAGAGTGTGCTGGGGAAGGTAGAGTCCCCACTGAATAGTTTTTATCTTGTCTAAGTGGGTCTGGTGAAAAGAGATGGGGATAAGATTCTTAGGATTCAATAGTGAGAAATAGTTATCATCAATAATTGTGGCTGTCACAACTGTAAAGGTAGAAATTTTGTAACAAAAATGAGTGAGTAGTTAACCTTAAAGTACAGAAATAGGACCATCAAGAAAGAAGAGCACAAGCAAAGTGCGGGACCCTATCCAGAGAAGCAGCAACATCAGAGATGGAGGCAGAGATGAGGACATGGAGAGAGGGAGCCGCTGAGGACTCTAGACTCATGGAGAGAGAGGGACTGAGTGCTGGTGGCCAGGAGGCCAGGAGGCAGTTTTGCAGAATGTGCCCTTCGGTTGTTTAAGTTATTATATATCCCTGAGTGTTTCTGTGTACACTCCCCCTCCCTCTTAAAACAAACAAATAAGCAAACAAACAAAAATCCAAAATAAAACAGGGGAAAAAAAAAAAGAAGATCACAGCCTTAGAAACCCGATGGAGCAGTCCTGCTCTGTCTTATAGGATTGCTGTGAATTGACTTGATGGCACTGGTTTGGGTTTGGTTTGTACTGTTGTTCACAGTCACTGTGGTTTACTTGCTGGTTGTAATGCAGAATCAGCTCTTGAATTACAATGTGTCCAACTTTGAACTGGTGTAACTACTAAATCTGTCTCTCCTTCTGGCTTCCTCAACTCAGTGAGCGGTCCAATATTCACTCACATAGTCATATTAGAACTCTAGTGCCATTCATTTGTCACCCTCATCTCCATATCCAATCAACTACCAAGACTCATTAATCATCAAGTTGTTCAAATCGGCTCATCACTGCTTTGTCCTCTTTTCTTCCTAGATATCCTTCCCGATGCCCAGGCTTGCTCCATTCCAATTTTCTTCCATTCTGTAGCTATGGTGATATCTTCAAAGGAAGAAGTGTGACTGAGACCCCTCTTTATACCTATAAAGTGGTTGTTGTTTTTTAATGACAGCTGGATAAAAGAGGCCCATAGTCTTTAATCTGGCCTCATGACTCTTCCCACGACCAAGAGAATCTCCTGTTTCAACCTTCTCCATCTGGTCTTGGGTCTCTGTTATTCTTTTTTGATGGAATCTACTCTTCAGCATCCTTCCTTGGCTAACTCCCATCCCTCCATCAGGGTCTGCTGAGGTATAAATTTTTTCTGGAAGCATTCCCTGACTGGCAACGTGAACCCCCAACCAAGACTAAATTAGTGCTCGTCTCACATTCTGTGTGCTTACTCCTTTCATAGAACTTCTCAAACTGAAGTCTGATTCGCTGCCTCCCTAGCCACAGCTTCCACTAAATATAAATTACTTGAAAACAGGAACAATGTCTTATTCAGTATTATAGATCCAATAACTAGAAGAATGAACATTTGCAGATTTCAGAATATATCTACTATATAAATATATGATTTTTAGTCTCCCAACTCCCGCTCCCTGTAACCAGACACTAGACCTTGATTTAGGTTTAACTGTACATCTGTTCGAGCCTATCTTGGACATGGGAGAGGTTCCTTTATGGAACTGCTACTGGAAATCTAGGCTATTTTTTGTTGTGAAGTATTGAAAGACATCAGAGCTTGAAGTTCCATCTCCAGACTGCAGATATTGGAAGTGCAGCAGAACTGATGTACAGCTTCTCGTAGAGGATTAGCAAGGAGAAGGAAGTGCTGGCAATGCTGGCACAGGGAAACGATGGTTTATGCATGCATACCTTAATTCTTACCGCTTTATACATCTTTTCTGAAGTGTGGTGTTTAGTTGGGCCATAAGGGAATTCAGTTGTTATGTAGTGTTAAAGGGCTGCCCCACAAGATCTTGGGAATGTGGGGAAGATGCTATTTGAATACTAATATTAAAATGAGTCACAATGAGATTTACTTAGATGGTTGGGACAATGAAGTAGGAAGTTCTGATAAAAGTAGAAGCTACTTGGTGACAGGGCAAAAGAATTATAAATGTCTCAGTCACTAACCACAGGACTGTGGTTCAAGCCCGTCAGGCACTCTGTGGGAGGAAGATGAGGCTTTCTGTTCCTGTGAAGATTTGAAACCTCAGAAACCCTATACAGGTTCACTAGGAGTTGCAACTGGCTCAATGGCACTTAGCAACAACAATTCCTCCACTGCCCTCTAGAAACTGGAAGCAATTTAGACAATGGAATGAGTGTGGACTAGACACATGAGTTTGTGACTCACTTTTTTGAACAAAGCTATGGAACATTGGGAGTGCTGATGGTGCAGTGGGTTAAGAGTTGAGCTGCTAATCAAAAGGTTGGCAGTACAAATCCACTAGCAGCTCGGAGGGAGAAAGATGAATCAGTCAACTTCTATAAACAGTACAGCTTCAGAACCCCTACAGGGCAGTTCTACTCTGTTCTATAGTGTCACGATGAGTCAAAATCAACTCATTGGCAGTGCATTGAGTATAGAACATTGGGAAAGCTATTTAATTATAGTTTTTATTTTAAAAAATGGGATAAGACATACTCCATTAGGTTGTCATATAAAATCAGGTGTGAAATGGCATGGTTAATGTAAAATTCTCTGTGGTTGTAATAATTTATTTAAATACCAGGACTCATTGATGTTGTTGTTGTTAGGTGCCATGGAGTTAGTACCAATTCATAGCAACCCTATGCACCTCAGAATGAAACACTGCTTGGTCCTGGGCCAACCTCACAATCTTTGCTACACTTGAGCCCATGGATGCTGCCACCTTGTCAAGCCATCTTTCTGGGGGTCTTACTCTTTTTCTCTGATGCTCCACCTTACCAAACATGATCTCCTTCTCCAGTGACTGGTCCCTCCTGACAATATGTCTAAAGCATGAGAGACAAAGTCTGGCCATCCTGGCCTCCAGGGGGCGCTCTGACTACACTTCTTCCAACACAGATCCATTTGTTCGTTTTCCAGTCTATGGTACTTTCAGTACTCTCCTCCAGCCCAATAACTGAAATGTATCAATTCTTCTATGGTCTTGCTTCTTCACTGTCCAACTTTCGCATGTATATAAGGTTACTGAAAATACCATGGCTTAAGTCAAGCGCACCTTAGTCCTCAAAGTGACATCTTTGCTCTTCAACACTTTAAAAAGGTCTTGTGCAGCAGATTTGCCAAATGCAATACATTGTTTGATTTTTGACTGCTGCTTCCATGGTGCCAACGGTTGATCTGAGAAGTATTAAGTCTGTGATGTATGTCAAGGGATTCGAGGAAAACTTAGAGGAAAGCCAAGCTTGTAAGGAAGATTTAAATATGCAACAGGTTTTGTACAGGATCCAAGAGGCGACACTGCATGTAAAGATGGTGCACAAGACTGTGCAGTCACATAAGAAGGTTGGGAAGGTCTCTGAGGCAACTAGGCATGTGATGTCTAGGACTGACACCAAGTATGACACCACGAGGGCTAGCTGGAAATCTGGGAAGAGAGTGAATCACCACTAGTGGCGAGGGGTTCTGATGAGTTTTATCCATGAGCGAGCTTGCCCCCATGGTCAATATTTACTATGTCAGTGATGTCAGCACTAGTAATGTGAGCAAGGACTTTTTCATGGTATTTAAAAGGCCTCACCATGGCTCGTGTATCATTTTGTTGCATTGTGGGGGCTTGCATACCACTGTGATGCTGGAAGCTATGCCACTAATATTTTGAATGCTGTCAGGGTTACCCATGGTAGACAGATTTCAGCTGAGCTTCCAAACTAAGACAGACACGGAAGAAGGAGATGCAGACTACATCCAGATGTTTAGCCACTGGAATTCTTATGAATAGCAGTGAAATATTGTCAGATAGCACTAGAATATTGAATACCGATAAGTGATGAATAGTAGTACTCCAATATTGTCAGGTATAGTACCAGAAGATTAGCTCTTCAGGTTGGAAGACGCTCAAAATATGACTGGGGAAGAGCTGCCTCCTCAAAGTAGAGTTGACCGTGATGATGTTAATGGAGTGAAGTCCTCAGGAATTTCATTTGCTGATGGGAAACAACTCAAAATGTGGAGAATCAGCTGTAAACATCCACTAATAATTGGAACATGGAATGTATGAAGTATGAACCTGGGAAAACTGGAAGTTGTCAGAAGTGAAATGGAACACATAAACATGGATAATCTAGGTATTGGTGAGCTGAAACGGACTGGAATTGTCCGTTTTTAATCTGACAATCACATGGTTTATTTTCTGGGAATGACAAACTGAACCAGAATGGCATCGTGGTAATCATTAAAAAGAATGTTTCAAGATCAATCTTGAAGTATAATACTATGAAGATCAGTTAATTTCAATACTATTCAAATTATGCACCAACTGCTAAAGTCAGTGATGATGGAATTGAAGAATTCTACCATTTTATCCAATCTGATATTGATCAAATTGCAGTCAAGGTGTATTGATAATGATTGGTAATTGGAATACAAAAGCTGGAAACAAACAAGAATGCAAAGGTTGGAAACAAACAAGAAAATATGGCCTTGGTGATAGAAATGATCCTGGAGATCGCATGATAGAATTGTTCGAGATCAATGAATTATTCATTGCAAACACCTTTTGTAAACAACATAAAAGATGATTATACACGTGGACCTCACCAGATGGAATGCACAGAAATCAAATTGATTACATCTGTGGTAAAAGACCTTTATCAGCCCAAAGGTCAGTGGCAGACTGTGGAACAAACCATCAGTTGCTCTTATACAAGTTCACGCTGAAGCTGAAGAAAATTAAAACAAGTCCACAAGAGCCAAAATATGACCTAGAACATATCCCACCTGAATTTAGAGATCATCTTAAGAACAGATTTGATGCATTAGACACTAATGACTGAAAACCACAAGAATCTTGGGATGGCATTGAGAACATCATACAAAAAGAAAGCAAAAAGTCATTTAAAAGACAATGAAGAAGGAAAAGACCAAAATGGATGTCAGAAGAGACTCTGAAACTTGCTCTCCAGTGTAGAGATGCTAAAGCAAATGTAAGAAATGAGGAGGTAAAAGAAGTGAACAGAAAATGAACAGAAAGAGCAATTTGAAAAGACAAAGTCAAGTATTATAATGAAACATGCAAACACTCGGAGTTAGAAAACCAAAAGGGGAAAACATGCTCAGCATTTCTCAAGCTGAAAGAACAGAGGTAAAAATTCTAGCCTTGGCTTGTGATACTGAAGGAGTCCTTCAGCAAGTATTGAATGATACAAGAAGCATCCAAAGAAGATGGAAGCAATACACAAAATCACTGTACCACAAAGAAATGGTCAATAGTCAAAACAATTTAAGAAGTAGCATATGATGAAGATTGAAGGCATTGACAAAGAGTAATGCTCTGGGAATGATGGAGTACAAACTGAAATCTTTCAACAAATTAATGAAGCATTGGAGACACTCACTCATCTATGTCAAGAAGTTTGGAAGACAGTTAACTGGCAAACTGATTGGAAGAGATCCACATTTGTACCCATTCCAATGAGAGGTAAAACAACGGAAAGTGGAAATCATCGGACATTACCATTAACATCACATGCAAGTAAAATTTTGCTAAAGATAATTAAAAAATGGCTGTAACAGTACATTGACATGGAACTTCCAGAGGTTCAAGTTGGATTCACATGAGGATGTGGAACTAGAGATATCATTGCTGATGTTAGATGGATCTTGGCTGAAACCAGTGAATACCAGAAAGATGTTTACCTGTGCTTTATTGACTACACAAAGGCTTTCGACTGTGTGGATCATGACAAGCTTTGGACAATACTGTGGAGAATGTGTACTCTGGAACACTTAATCATGCTCATGAAGAACCTATACATAGTCTAAGAGGCAGTCATTCCAAGAGAACAAGGCAATGCTGAATGGTTTACAATCAGGAAAGGTGTGAGCTGGGGTTGTATTCTTTCACCATACTTATTCATGCTGTAAACTGAGCAAATAATCTGAAGATCTGGGTTATATGAAGAAGAATGTGGCATCTGGATTAGAGGAAGACTCATGAACAACTTGCAATATGCAGATGATACAACCTCACTTACTGAAAGTGAAGTGGACTTAAAATCTATGAAGATCAAAGACCACAGCCTTCTGTATGGGTTGCACCTCAATGTAAAGAAATAAGAAATCCTCAAAACTGGACCAATAAATAGCATTATGATTAATGAAGAAAAGACTTTATTTTGTTTGCATTCACCATTAACATTCATGGGAATAACAACCAAGAAATCAAATGCCGTGTTACATTGGCAAATCTTCTGCACAAGATCTATTTAAAGTATTCAAGAACAAAGATGTCAGTGTGAGGACTAAAGCTTTGATTGAGTGATAGTTTACATGGCAGAACATCAGTTTTGCACTCAACCTATTGTATTTTGTTTCATTGCAATGATTATAATCCCCTCCATGCACCATCAGTCAACAATTTGTCTCTATTCCTTTTTTTTTTTTTTTTTCGGTGTACACAAAAACACAGAGAAATATTTATAATCATTTAAATAACAAAAAGGCACACTTTGCAAGCCAGCCACCTATTCAACAGCCCACAACCTTTCTCTTTCCATGAATCCAGAGCCCTCAGCTGCTCTGTCTCTCCACTATGGTATTTTCAGTAGTCTCATATGCACGTGAAAGTTGGACAGTGAATAAGGAAGATTGTAGGAGGATTAATTCATTTAAGTTATGATGTTGGAGAAGAATATAAAAGTCAACATAGACTGCCAGAAGAACAAACAAATCTGTGTTGGAATAAGTATAACCAGAATGTTCCTTAGAAGCTAAGATGGGCAGCCTTTGTCTCTCATACTTCAGACATATTATCAGGAGGAAACAGTCCTTGGAGAAGGACATCATGCTTGGTAAAGTGGAGGGACAGTGAAAAAGAGGAAGCCCCCAATAAGACTGATTGGCACAGTGACAAAAACAATATGCTCAAGTGTAGCAGCAATTGTGAGGATGGCTCAGGACCAGGCGATGTTTCATTCTGTCATACATTGGGCCACCATGGGTCGGAAGCGACTCGATGGCACCTGTCAACAACAACAGAAGAGCTCAAGTTATCTTGGCATAATTTATTAAAAATTATTCTTTCTGTGAATTTTATTTTAGAAAAATCCAGATTATGGCATTTTATAAATAAATAGACAGACATTTATTACATTTAATATGTACTCTCAAGTGATTCCTATGAACAAGGCAGCAGTGGAAATTTTAATATTACAAATACAATAAGTCTCTGGTTTATGAGCATTTTATGAACAACTTATTCTTGCCTCTTTATGGTATGTAAACTTGCCCTTACTTTCACAAGATTGATCCAGCTCCACTTGCAACGAACTCTTCATCACAATCACATTCTCTAGTGCACATGCAGTTTTTAAATCATTGAAAGGGCTTTGAGGCTAAATAAGAACCGTATGCACATATGCCAAGTTACCTATAAATTTGACTTAAAGATCCACTTCAGAACAGACTTCATTTGTAATCCTGGGCTTGCCTTGATTACAAATATTAATCAATTTGTCCTCATAACAGTTGTGTGAAATTGGCAGTGTTATTATCCCCATCTTACAGATGAGGAAGATGAGGAGACAGGATAATAACTTGTCCCAGGTTACAGAGCTGTGTAAACTCCAGCTAGCCTTTAAATCCAGATGAAGTTTCCAGAGATGCTGTTCTTACCTACAAAGTTGAGTTTTCTGTTTTATTTTATAAAATCATTTATCTTTAAAATTGAATTTTTGTGTTCCTTACTATAGTAGACAGAAACCTAAGAGGATCCATAATTACAACACCCGTATTATAATCCCCTCTCATTGGATGTGGGTGAAGTCTATAATTATGATGGTGTAGTGTTGTTGTTATTGTTGAGTGCCGTCGAGTCAGTTCTGACTCAGAGCGACCCTGTATAGGGTTTCCAAGGAAATGCTGGTAAACTTAAACCACCGACCTTGTGATTCAAACCGACCTTGCAGTCCAGCACATTAACACACAGCGCCATAGGTGTGGCTCTGTAGGATAAGCACTGGACTGCTAACCACAAGATTGGTAGTATTGCTCTTTGGAAATCCTATATAGGATTGCTATGAGTCGGAACTCATTTGACAGCACAAAACAACAACATAACATAAGGAGAAAAAGAAGCCTAGTGGTGTAGTGATTAAGTGCTCCGCAGCAATTTGAACCTACCAATGAACTTCTGGAGAAAGATGTGGCAGTCTGCTTCCATAAAGGCTAGTTGTTGTTGTTAAATGTTGTCTCCTGGTGTACTGCTGAAGGATAAGTGATAGACAGCAATCTGCAAAGTCAGCAGTTCAAACCCACCAGCCACTCCTTAGAAACCCTACACAAGGTTACTACGAGTTGGAACCTACTCTTAACAACAACAAGAGTCAGTTCCAACTCATAGGGCCCTGTTTAGTGTTCTCAAGGCTATAAATCTTTTCGGAATCAGAAACCCTCATCCTTTTCCCATGGAGCAGTTGGTAGGCTCAGAATCCTGACCTTGTGGTTCACAGTACAGTGGTTATCCTACAGAGCCATAGTCTTGGAGGTAGTTCTCCTCTGTCTTTTTGGGTCACTAAGAGTCAGAACCAATGCACAACAATGGACTGTGGGCTTTTTCTGATGGAATTAAGGTCTACTCATGAGTTGACTTTGAATTGATCA
>NW_006408519.1:20808384-20810463 GCF_000296735.1 Chrysochloris asiatica | reverse complement strand
TTTTTGGTTAGCAGCTGAACACTTAGCTACTGTTCCACCAACACTCCTTGAGTAGAAACCAGAGGCTGCTAAATATAAGGAACAGGACAGCTCCGCACTATGAAGAATTATCTTGCCTATAGTGTGGTGCTGTAGGTTCAGCGCTGGACTGTGAACCACAAGATCAACGGTTCAAACCTACCAGCTGCTCCATGGAAACCCTATACTATACAGGGTTACTACAAGTTGGAACTGACTCGACAGCACTTAGGAACAACAACAATATCAGTAAGGCCGTATTATTGACTTTACACTAGATTAATAGAATTGTTACACTAGACTAATGGAGTTATTAATAATGAAGGCAAAATGGCTGCATGGTGGTTCATATTTGGGAAGAGGAGTTACAACGGACTTAGCAGTACTTTCTTAAACTCTACATACGCTTCCTTTCTGCCCTGAGATCCTGTATTTTTGTCTTCTTGTCTTTCTTTCATCCCCCAAACCATTGCACATTTTTAGTAATGTCACTAAAGGGAATTGTACGTGTTTACATAATTGGCATGTAGCCAGGGAAACCATTGGAGAGCTATTGTCTCTAAAACATGACAGACATTGAAAGATTTTCTTTTCTTTAAGTGAAGACTGTCATTTTGTCTTGTTTATTGTTTTATCTTTTGCATACACCTGAATGCCCAATATATACTTGTATATCAGGTCTAGCATCAATGTTTATTAAATTCCTGAATAGATGAATACTGCCTGAATAGATGAAATGCCTTTCTTTGAAAAGTAACCTTTATTATATAATTTGTTCATTACCTCACTAACATTTTGCTTTTATCATCTAGTGTTTGGATAATTTAATATTATGGTCAAATGGAAAGAGAATGAAACTGAAAATGAAATTGAAAACTAACTAACTGTGGTACATTGGGCCATTGGTTTAACATTTCAGAGCCTTTTATAAGGAAGGCAAAATAACACCTATCTCATAAGATTACAAGGATTGGAGAATCTTCATTCTTTCAGTCTTTCAAAGGCCAACTCCACTGGGAAGGCTTTGGTGAATCTCTTGGTGGCCATAATGTGCTGCTGAGAGAGTTTTGTCCCTATGTCATTTATTACTATAAATATCTGTGTATATTCTATATACTCCACTAGAGAGATATAATGGTCAATTTTGAATTAAACTTTTTATTTTGAGATAATTACAAATTCCAATGTCATTGTATGAAATACCCAAGAGGTATACCAGTATAGTGCCTATCACTACAGGAGGAGTCCTGGTGTGGTGCAGTGGGCTAATGTGCTGGATTGAAAAGTCAGTTTGAACCACAAAGTCGGCGGTTCGAGCTCCACTGTAGCTCCTCAGAAACCCCATGCAGGGTTGCTATGGGTCAGAACCAACTCAATGGCACTTAACAACAACATCACAACAGGATAGTGACATCCACAGTCAAGATACAAAACCCTGCCATCACCACCAGGATCCTCGTGTTACCCATAGTTCCCTCCATGTCCACCCCTTCCTCAGTTGCTGACAACCATTTCTATAATGTTGTCATTTTAGAATTAATAAATAAATGGAATCAAAGTATGTAACATTTGGGGACTGACATTTTTCACTCAGCACAATTTAATGGCAACTCACTACTTTATTATTTTTATTGCTGAGTAGAATTCCATGGTGTCTAGGCACTACCATTTATTTGCATAACTGTTCATCCATTGAAATAAATTGGGATTGTATCCAGTTTTTGTTGTTAAATGCTGAAGAGTCAGTTCCAAGTCATAGCGACCCTGTATAGTGTTCCTGAGGCTGTAATCTTTGCAGGAGCGGAAAGTCTCATCTTTCTCCCATGGAACAGCTGGTGGACTCGAACCACCAACCTTGTGGTTTGAAGTTCAGTGCTTATCCTATGAAGCTACCATGCTGCATTCCAGATTTTTATTGTTATCTATAAACCTCATATAGACATTGATGAGCAGCATTTTGGTGTAATCTTAAACCTTTATTTCTCTGGGATAAATGCTCATAAGTACAATTGCTGGGTTATACCATCACTGCTATTCATAGAGTTTCTCTGCTATTCATAG
>NW_006408519.1:20770421-20803589 GCF_000296735.1 Chrysochloris asiatica | reverse complement strand
ACAGTGTCTGTATGAGTTGGAATTGACTTGAAGGCACTTAACAAGTGCAATGGCTGATGATGTTAACCATCTTTTCATGGGTTATTTTTCATCTGTATTTCCTCTTTGGTAAAATTTCTCTGCATGTTTTTGCCCATTTTCTGATTGTATTGGTTCTTATTTACTGTTGACTTTTGAGAATTCTTGATATATTCTAGACACTAGTTCTTTGTTGAATATGTGGTTTCAAATATTTTCTTTTTTTTAACCTTCCTGTGGGTATTTAAATGTTTTTCAGAATGTCAGTTTGATTTACCTATAGTGTTTCTGAGTGTCTCTTTTTTATGTCATTGCTAGTGGTATTTAATTTTATTTGTATATGTATATATACACAGAAACATACATTAGCACATATACCCTCTGGTAGGGCAGACATCCAGGCTCTTCACTTATCCATTGTTGACAGCTCAGAGGATGGCTTCTCATTACTTCTGGGTGGTAATGTAAGTCCCCACTCCTTAGTAGATCTCCACTGATTCCTCCCTGGCTGTTTTGGGTTGAAGTTACCTGTTACTGCTTTCTATCTCGCCACCACCGATGCCAGGGTGAGAGTGGCTTTCGTATCACTGAATGGTGCTAGAATTCCTGACTATCTACGAGTCCACCTTTAATACCATCCTAAGTGGGAACGAATCGGGCTGTGAACCTTAAGGTCAGCAGTTCGAAACTACCAGCTGCTCTGTGGGAGAAAGATAAGGCGTTCTGCTCCCGTAAAGATTTACAGCCTCGGAAACCCTGTACAGGGTCACTATGGGTCGGCACCGACTCGACGGCACTTAACAACAACAACAACAACAAGTGGGAATGGAGTGGTTTTGTTTCTGTCAAGTTAGGATTGGAAGTTCTAGCTCCCTTTTTGTCTGCACGAACATTTCATCAATGGGGATAAGGTCTTTAGCCCCTTGTTTTACCCTCTTTCACACCACCCTGGTTAAGGGGAGTTGTGGGTGGTTGGGATGCTACAGCCAGATGAAAGTCTAGGCTCCCTGCTTAGCCATGCCGGTGTGGATGAAGTGCGGTCTCTTTGGGGATGTATGGATGTGTATACATATATATAGATATATAGCACAATGTCATCCCCACTAAGGTAGGTAACAATCAATACAGTAACTCATAGTGTCATGTTCTCCCCTTCCGTGGGCAAGGCCACCACTAAGAGTCCCTCTTACCACCTTGGAAGAACTGTGTGACCCTTCCCCACCCTCACAATGAACCCACCCAAATCACAGGGTTCCATCCCTGCTGGCCTCATCCCCTGTGACTTCCCCCTAGGTCTTCCCTTCTTCCATTGGCCAAATTGTTTGTCCTCATGCACCCTGACTGGCAGGTGACAAGTTATCATACTGGTTGGAGGGTGACACCAACCCTCGTGACATCACTGCCTTGGTGGCCCCTTTACTTGTGGCACTGGTCCCCCCAAACATCGTAGATTCTGGAGTCATTTTGTGTCTCTGATAGTGCCAGGGGTGTGGTCTGCACCCCTGCACCCCGAGTGACCCCAGTGGTAGAGCAGTTATTGTCTGAAAGCTTTTCTGTCTTGCTAGGATGCCCTGCACACCAGCTGTTTTTTTTTTTTTTTGACTAGAGAGAGGTTTTTGATGTTTTTATTTTGTCTGGTCCTGTTTGTGTCTCACGGATGACAGCTTCTTGAGCTGTAAGCCTGGAATAAAGGAGTCAAAAGAAACCCCAGAAAACTCACCACTGAGTCATTCTTTGTGTTCTGAGATCCCCGGTTGGTCTACTCTGTTCTCTCCACCCTTCAGTCTTCTGATGTTGGTTTCTGTCTAATACCCAGAGTTTTAAACTTGGCTTAGTGTGAGAAGTAGGGGAAAGTATTTATACTCCGGAAAGTATATCTTTCTGGAAGTGGAAGTTAGAGGTCATTTTGCTTATTCTTATTATACTCACCACTTCTCCACCATCTATAAAAATGTTCCATGAAGATTGTAAGAAGCAATGATGGAGATTTTTTTTGTTTTTTGTAATTGTGAAACACAAAATAAGTGTAACAACTTACAATTTTCACCTCACTTTACTATTTTATTATTACAGAAATTAGGAAATCTTCTATTTGTTACTAATAATAGTGGAGTTTAAGGTTGTTTTTGTTATGTTTCCTCAATTGATTTTTTTATATTAATTCTAATGAAGTAAACTAGTTATGAGGAAATGGCACAAAAGGAAAGCAATACCCATTAATATAGATGAGAGTTAATACCAAAATGACCAATAAACCTGACTCATTGCCCAGTATATCCGACTCACAACGACCCTAAAGGACAGAGTAGAACTGCCCTTGGGGTTTTCTGAGGAGTCCTGGTGTGGCGCTGTGGGTTAATGCACCAGACTGCAAAGTCGTTTGAACAGCAAGGTCGGTGGTTCAAGCTCACCAACTGCTCCTCGGAAACCCTATACAGGGTCGCTATGGGTCAGAACTGACTCAACAGCACTTCACAACAACAGCAACAATCTTTATGGAAACAGCCTGTCACACTTTTCTCCTTCAGAGTAGCTGGTGGGGGCGACTTAACCACTGCAGTACCGGGTTCCTAAATTACCTATCTGCACTTAAAATTTCCAGGTAAATTGGAAGTACAGGAACACCATGCTTCAGTGAGCATTATTGCTTTTTAATAATGGCAAGCAGATGACTGTTTTTGTTTTAGTGTAAGAAGATTTTCCATTCCATCAGTCAATCTGTCAGAGACTGGTTTGTGATGAAGAAGACACGTCACTGAGGGGTGGGCAGGAGCTACTTCAACATGCTAATATGCCACTGACCAGGTGAAAACCCCGATGAGAATTTCTATTCCATTGAGGAAGAGACAGAGCGCGTTTTGTTTTGTAGAATAATTTATCTGAGTACTTACCTGAGTGGTTGTCTATAAAGCAAACTGGTTAAGTTGAATAGCATCTTTTGGCTCCATTATACATTTAGAGATAAATCTTCAGCAAACATGTTAGTCACATTCCTGCCTAAAATTCTTCGATGCTAAATTGCTCAGAGAATTCTTCCTTGACCCGATAACTGCTCATTTGTCTCTTGTAACACCATCCCTCAGCATACAAAGAAGCATCTTGTCCTACAGCCTTGTTTCTATCACATGTTAAAGATTCCCTTTTGAAAATCTGAACATTTATTTTCAGGAAACTAGATTTTTTTTTTTTTTTTAGTGCTTTCTTGACAGGAGCATATCCTTGAATTGAAGTATTTGAAATGCTGTAAAATGATTTTATGTTATTAAATATGTTAGTTCAATATCATTATGTCTGGGTTTGTTTTTTTTTTTTCTTCTTCTCCTTTTTATGATATTTGTAGACTATTCACAGAGTCAGTCAAGTAAAGCATTTCCTGTTGGGTCTTTCTTGTCTTTTATTTTCTGTTTTCTAACTTCTTTTTACTCAGTGAGTTAGTGAGCTCCTTTCTGGAAAATTCGTCATCCTGTTCATTTTGATAAATCCTGAATTTCATCATTGGCAAGTTGGGTCTTCACTATAAGAAATGTGTTGTTGTTGTCAAATGCTGTCTAGTCTATTCCTACTCACAGCGATCTTGCCTAGTGTTTCCAAAGAACAGCTGGTGGGTTTGAACTGCCGACCTTGTGGTTCAAACCAACCTTGCGGTCCAGCACCTCTCCAACAGCGCCACACCAGGATTCTAATTAGAAAGGTGTCATAAGCTTGTTGATGATCACTCTGTACCTGATGCTCTTGGCTTCTGTGAAACTGTTTAACTGGTAAAGATTCAGAGTGATGGGCAGACATGGAAGTTCGGTAATATGGATGAAGCACTACCATGTTCTGATATGAAGTCAATGTTTCAATTCTTGTATCCTGTAACAGTCTCAGTGACCACTCTCCTGTTCTCACCACCTAAAATTTTCTTTTACTCCTTATTCCTCTAGCTTGAATTCTTCCTTCATGGTTAAGTCTTTCCTGTGTGAGGTCATTTTTCTTCTCTCTGCTCATAGCATTTACTACTTCATTTGCTTAATCAATAAATATTTATTGTGCACCGATCCTGTGCTGAGGATCCCTATTGGCACAAGAGTTAAACTCTCAGCTGCTAACTGAAAGCCCAATGATTTGTGTCGGGGACTGGCCTCAACATAGGGGTTCAGTTCACAAGGAGGAGATACCTGGCAGTGGTAAAGATATAGCAAGAATACACAGAACGAGACAAAGAGAGAGACAAAGAGGCACCCCAAAACCAGGATGGATGCTGGACTGGCAGCAGACAGATCCTGCATTGCAAACATCTCAGCCACAAAGGCCATAATATCCTGCATAGTAAACATCTTGGCTAAACAGGCAGTATGGTTGCAATGCTGGACTGAGCCCCCTGCATGCTGTAACGCATGCCTTGCCAGTCATAATGCACCTGGATTCGTTCTGCGCCTTCCTTTTATTTAGGGGAGGTACTTTACACAAAGCTAGGAGAGACTAAGACAAGGTACAGCTGTCAATCTTACTTTTCCAGACATTCAGGCAACTTTACATCGTACTTTGCAGGTTCGAATCTCACTACCGAACTTGGTTTCTCAAGCTTAATTAACATACCTTTTAGCACCTAGCCTCAAATGGAGGGAGGATTGGGAGGATTCCCATTGTGTCGGCTGCCCAGCCCAGGTTCTTCAGGAAAAGAGGCGCCTGGGTGAATAGGCAGCACCTGGAAACACTTTAGGGAGGGCATTCCTATTGTCCTTGGAACAGAGACCAGGGAGCCACCCAATTTACTTTGAATGAATTCTCTGAGGGAAAAACTTTGCCTGTTTGGAATTTTACAGTCTTGGCTTTTAGGAAAATATTACATTTATCTGTGGATATCAAGGGGTTCATGTATGCAATTAATAAATATAACTGGACACTAAAATGAAAAACAATTTGCTATTAACTGCCCAGTGGCTAGATCTGTTCTTCAGAGCCTGTGACCTGTAACACTTGGGCCTATAGGGCCTCGAACTTCTGACCAGGCCTACACAGGCTGCAACAGATTTGAACCCACCAGCTGGAAGATAAGACAATTTGCTTCTGTAAAGATTGTTGTTTTTGTTAAGCGTCATCAAATTGCATTTGACTCATAGCGACCCTGGATAGGGGTGCCAAGGAGCGGCTGGTGAGTTTGAACTGCTGACCCTACGGTTCAAGCCTACCTTGTGGTCCAGGAATGGACAGTCCTCTGTCCTGTAGGTCACTGTGAGTCAGAATCAACTAAACAGCAATAGGTTTGGTTTTAGTTTGATATTCTGTGCTGGGAATGATTTTAAACCCTGTATTCTCTAACATTCTGCTTGCTTTTCTTCTAGTAGTTCTTCAAATGCATGTTCACCTAATATCTATTGAGTACCTCCCAGTTGACAGATGTTATGCTATCTACATTTCCATGCACTATAGACACTTGTCCTTTTAGTTGCTTCACAACATAGATTATGACGTTTGAACCAGAGGTGGGGATCAGTGTTTCATTCACCTTTGTAGACCTTGTATCTTGCATAGATCTGGCCCACAGTAGTCCTCAGAAAAGAGCTAATGAATAGATTTTTTAAAAAGGCTCTATTCCTTGCCAGGATGGCCAGACTTCATCTCTCATACTTCAGACATGTTATCAAGAGGGACCAGTCTCAGGAGAAGGACATCATGCTTGGTAAAGGATCAGTGACAAAGAGGAAGACCTTCCACAAGATGAATGGATACAGTGGTGCAACCATGGACTGAATGACAACAATTGTGAGGACGGCATAGGACAGGGCAGTGCTGTGTTCTGTTGTGTGTAGAGTCGCTATGAATCGTTACTAACTCAATGGCACCTGACAACAAGAAGATAAAACAGCAGGCAAGAGTGACCTTGGTTGCAGAGATGGGGCTGTGTACCATTGTGTGTAAGGGTCAGGCTGTCTCTGCCTGTGGCGTCTCAGACACAGACATTCAATTTCATCACAAGCAGATCCAGCCAAATTGACTCTTCTCAGGCATAGAGATGTTTTTCCCTCAATCAGATTAAATGCATTTACCATATACTACTTGATGCCAAAGTATGCACCCCTGATGAGCATGACATTTTATTTACATGCACATAAGCAAGTTTGTAGTGTTTAATTTGAAAGTGCAACCCCACTAAGAATGCATTTGTTTGTATTTATTTAGAAGTTTTGTTTGGATGGGCACATGGGGGTGATCTGGAATAGGGAAGCCTAGAAAAGCTAACGAAAGCTGGTTTGCCCTTGAAAAATGCCTTTGGGATGAAGAAATGTGACCTTTAATCACCCCCAGACCTCTTTTTGTTGTTGTTCCAGAACATTCTGTCAATAAAAACTTCCAGACACCTTTGGTTGTTTTGTCTTACTTTTTTAGAATGATCACCTTTGGTTTTTAAGGTGAATTTGCTGGTGTTTGCTGTGGTTATGTGCTGTCAAATCTATTCCTACTCATAGTGACCCTATACAGAGTTTCCAAGGAGCAGCTAGTAGGTTTGAACCTCGGAATTTGCGGTTAGCAGTCCAGTGCTTATCTTACAGCACCATGCCAGAACTCTGGATTTTGAGAATGAAGGTATTAAATGCTATTGAGTCCTAGCAACACTGTATAGGTTTCCAAGGAGTGGCTGGTGGGTTTAAAGTGCCAACCTTGTGGTTAGCAGTTCAGTGCTTATCCTCCAGTATTGGGCTTCAAATTTGATTTGATGCTGAGTTTTCTCCATCCATACGGTTAGGTGACCATCCCTTAGTTGTTGGACTACAAGTATTCTCTTTATTAGTAGAAGTGATAAAGAATTTCTAACTTCTCATATCAATCTAATCTGCAGGATGTCTCAATATAATGTACAAGATAGGGTGTTATGGTGTGATGCTGTAGGGTAAGTGCTGAACTGTTAGTCACATGGTTAGCAGTTACAGCCCACCAGCTGCTCCTTGGAAACTCTATACAGAGTGACTATAGCACTTAATAACAACAACAGTCTATATTTAGGAGTCCTGGTATAATGTGCTATAGGATTAACTCTGGACTGCTAACCACAAAGTCGGCAGGTCAAACCACCACCCACTCCTCAGAAACCCTGTACAGGTACTCAGTGAGTTGGAACCAATTCAACAGCAGGACAGAAACAGCATTTATCACACAGGCTTCTTTTGTGGAGAAACCTGACATAGATAAAGAATTAGGAAATGTGAAGTAAACAGCAGGCAAAGGAGATGGCTAGTTTAGCATGGTCCCAAGCACCACCCAACTCTGGCAGCTGACAAAGATGCCAACCTACTTCTCTTGTAGGGTACCTGTTTATTTTCAAATTAACTAGAAAGAAGGGCATTTTTAAAGAGTGTTTTTAATTGAAGGTTGTTAACTCAAATGGAAGCTACTACTTTAAGGATTAAGGATATTATAATAAAAAAATTCTCATCAGTTTTAATTCTATAAAGGTTATAATGACTTATACTTAACAGTAAAAATTAACCTATACTTGTATAGGCTTGGTAACCTTACTTTTTCATTCCAATTTTATTGTCTCCCAGAAATACCTGAATTTATCTAGAATATTGAGAATGAAGACAAAAATATATTTGCGTGTTGTTAAAGTTGTCAAGTTGCTTCTGACTTATACTAGCCCTGTATAGGGTTTCTGTGGAGCGACTTGTGAATTTGAACCGGCAACCTTGTGGTTCAAACCAGGTCCAGTGCTTATCCTACAACTCCATACCAGGACTGCATATTTGTATACATGCATATGTTAAAAAAAATTTCCGGGCCCTTGATAACGTTTGTCTTCGTTTCCTAGGAAAAATAATTTATAACCAATCCAAAGTAAACCTCAAGTTACTGGTATGGTGAATTTATTATTACCACCCAGAGTCAAAGCAGATTAGAAGAATTTTATTTGGTTCTAAGGTTCATCCAGGTCACTGTGGATTGGAAATCACCCGAAGCTAGAAATTTTCTGCTTTTCCACTTAAGCTGCCATTTTACACTCACTGTTATCTGTAGGAGTTAAGCTAATTTCAGTAGGGCTATGGTTTATAATCCTTTAACCTACTTAGATGACTTGAGATTAATTTATATAACTTGATGGGCAATGTTTCCACAGTTCTTACTTTTCCCACCCCACTGTACAGATGTTATATTTTGATGTGCAATTGCTTTGTTACACCCAGTGTTTGTCCCTGAGGAAATATGAATAAGGTTGGTCAACCACAAATACTGTTTTGAAGACAATAATTATAATATCTTACTTTTGTATAGTGCTCTACTTTGCAAGGCACTTTCACATAATTAAATCATTTGATCTTTAAAACAAACCTCTGAAGTCAGCAAGGAAGATGTTATTATCTCCAGATTATAGAGGAAACAGGTTCAGAGGGGTTAAACAATTTGTCTAAAGTCACATGGTTTGTAAGTAGAAGAACTAGAGTTAGAGACATGGATGCCCACTAAGCCACTGTACCCTTTACTCTGCTGTGGACTTGTTGTTGTGTTGTTGCTCTGTGCCATTGAGTCCGTTCCGACTCATAGCAACCTCGTATATAGTTTCTGAGGAGCAACTAGTGGTTTTGAACCACTGGTGGGCTTGCAGTTCAAACCGACCTTGTGGTCCAGTGATTATCTTACACCACCAACAACAGGACTAGTCCCAAGGAATAGGAGATTTTCTTTTAATGGGCTAAAAAATGTTGTTATATAGCTCCAAAGACAAAATATGTACTTTTGGCCTTACCAATGAAATAGTAAATTGTTATGAACTGGGTACATGAAGTTTTAAGAACCCAACTTTAGATAGTATCAATGAAGGAGCATTTACTATAGAAAGCCAGTTTGAAAATGGTTCTAGTTGTGTCAGTTCGAGTCCTGTGAGAAGCAGACATCAAAGTAGGGTGACTTTTATAAAAGAAGATTGGGGAACAGATTCTGAAGGAAAAAGGACAGAGCCGAGAGCATTCAGAGCATGCTGTAAATGTGAGCCCTAGGAAGGAGAAGGGGTGGAAGGTAGGTGGAAAAGCCAAGGCTCAGAGTGAAGGCCAGGTCTAAGAAGTTTTCAGCCAAGTCAGTGCGGAGCCCTCAGGCCAAAGTCTCCTGCAGAGAAGCATGGCATCTCTAGAACTCAGGCTGTGTTCTAATGCCAGGGTGTGTTGGGTCACTGGAGTAGCTCAGGGAAAGCATGCTCACAATGTGAACGTGGTGGTAGACTCAAAGCCCAGGATGCCAGTTGTGCAGAGTTAACCAAAATAATAACAAATGTTCTTAGCAAAATGCAAGATTACTGGGAATAAAGTCAGAGGCTCAATTATCACCAGTTTAAAAACTGGCATCTATTATAATCGAAGTATAAGAGAATTCTGCAATGTTTCGATTTCTGTTTTTCCAAGGTTTTATTTTTAATCTTTCTAGTAAACTATTTTGGAGTCTTGATGTGGCACTGTATGGTAAGCATTAGATGACTAACTATAAGGTTGGCGGTTTGAACTCACCAGTCACTGCTTGGAAACCCTCTACAGGGTCATTATGTGTTGAAACCAACTCAACAGTGCTTAACAAGAACAACAATAGTACATGCAGGGTGTGGCATGCAGGATAAACATTGATCTGCTAACTGCAAGGTCGCTACTTCATACTCACTACCCACTCCTTGGAAATCCTACTTCTTGGAAACTATATACAGGATTACTGTGAGTAGGAACCAACTCAATGGTGCACAACAACATTACACAAAACAATAGTACACACACAAGGAGCCGTGGTGAATCAGTGGTTAAGCACTTGGTTGCTGACAGAAAGGCTGGCAATTTGAACCCATCAGCCTTTGTATGAGGGAAAGATATGGCAGTGTGCTTCCATAAAGATTTGTTGTTGTTGTGAAGTGCCATTGAGTCGATTCCGACCCATAGCGACCCTGTATAGAGTTTCCAAGGAGTAGCTGGTGAGTTTGAACCACCGACGTTGCAGTTCAAATGGCTTTGTAGTCTGACGCATTAGCCCACAGCGCCACAGCAGGACAACCTTGGAAACCCCATGGGAGAGGTCAACTTCAACCTGTAGAGTCACTAGGAGTTGGAATTGACTTGACCGCACAGAACACAACAGTAGAGGTACAGTGCCTACTTCTTAGTAAGCACTTGGTAAATTATTGCTGAACAAATGGATGAATAAAATTAAACATAAAGAAAGGAGCATATTGCTATTTCTAAAAAACTTTTTTCAGTGTTTGAATGTCTTCCAAGAGTGTTTCTTTATCAAGCTTAATAACAGCAGATTCTATCAAGTTCCTGGAGTTGAAGGAAGCATTGGGCCTCTAAGTAATCATTAAAGCCAGCCCTGTCTGGTCTGAGGACCTTGGATATGAAGACTTGAGTATTTGACTCAGCCTAGCACAGTCCCTCCCTCTGCATGCTAGTCAGGATATGGGCAGGTGCATTTACATTCAGTGGATGAGTGTTTTTCCTTAGTCCTGTTTCTTAGGGAGTACATAAAAAGGACTACGGTTGATGAAGAGAACACGGTAGAAATTGCACACACAAGTGAAGGCATTCCTCATTTAAAAACACAGTTGTTTTTGTTAGGTGCTGTTGAATTGGTTCTGACTGATAGTGAACCTATGCACAACAGAACAAAACACTGCCTGGTCCTAGGCCAATCTCACAATCATTGCTATGCTTGAGTCCATTGCTGCGGCCACTTGCCAATTCATCCCATTGGTGGTCTTCCTGTTTTTCACTGACTCTCCACTTCACCAAGCATGCTGTCTTTTTCCAGGGACTAGTAACTCCTGATAATATGTCCGAGGTATGAGAGACAAAGTCTCGCCATCCTGGCTTCTAAGGTGCACTCTGGCTGTACTTCTTCTGGCAGGCCATGACACTTTTAATATTCTTCTCTAACACCATAATTCAAATGCATCAATTGTTCTACAGTCTTCTTTATTCATTGTCCAACTTTCACATGTGTATGAGGCTACTGAACATACCATGGCTTGGGTCAGGTGCCCCTTAGTACTGAAACTGACATCTTTGCTCTTGAACACTTTAAAGAGTTCTTGTGTAACAGATTTGCCAAATGCAATATGTTTTTTGATTTTTTGACTACTGCTTCCATGAGTGTTGATAGGGATCTAAGCAAAATGAAGTCTTTGACATCTTCAATCTTTTCTCTATTTATCGCAATGTTATTTATTGGTCCAATTGTGAGGAGTTTTGTTTTCTTTATATTGAGGTTCAACCCATACTGAAGGCTCTGGTCTTTAATCTTCATTAGTGAATATTTTAAATCCTCTTCACTTTCAGCCAGCAAGGTTGTATCATCTGCATATCATGATTGTTAATGAATCTTCCTTCAGTCCTTATGCTTGGATAGCTCTTAAAGGAAATCCAAGGAAAAAATGACACCTAATAACTTTTGAACTGTGGTAGACTGAATATGGAGTCCTGGTGTGGTGCTGTAGGATAACGCACTGGACCAAAAGGTCAGTTTGAACAAAACGGTTGGTGGAACCCCACTTTTTGGAACCCCTATACAGGGTCACTATGAGTTAGAACCGACTCGACAGCACATACTGAATGTACTGTAAAATGCTAGAAGAATAAACAAATCAGTCTTAGAAATAATACAACCAGAACACTCTTTATAAGTGAGCATAGCAAGACTTCAGTTCACTTACTTCAGATACATCATCAGGAAAGAACACTGCTAGAAAAGGACATCAGTTACAGTAAAGTAGAGAGATGGACCGACATAAATGCTGGAACAACGGGTTCAAACATACAATGGTCATGAAGATGGCACAGAACTGGACAATGTTTCTTCTGTTATTCAGATTGCTAAGAGTCAGAACTGACAGAAAAGCATCTAACTATAGTTGTAATGCTACAGTGCAATGTAGACTATGAAAGATCCAATATTTTCATTAGACTGTCTAGTGTTTGTAGAAATGGCAACAAAAGATTAAGATAAAGACACCATCAAATCTTATAAAAAATGGTATTCACAATGAATAGATCATTGGTCTTATTGGTCTTACAGTGCATAGTGGTTGTGGTGGTTATGTGCCATGGAGTCATAGTTGTTGTTGTTGTTGTTTAGTGCTGGCGAGTCAGTTCCAGCCCAAAGGGACCCTGTATAGAGTTTCCGAGGAGCAGTTGGTGAGCTTGAACCACCGACCTTGCAGTTCAAATGACTTTGCAGTCTGGCACATTAACCCTCAGTGCCACACCAGGACTCCTAGTAGACGGCACTAAATGAAATAAGATGTGTAAAGCAGATAGATGTGTAAAGTCTCTGGCACGTGACAGGGACTAATGGAATATTCACTGCTATTGTTGCATCTATAGCCTTCAGTATAGACTGCATCTCAATGAAAAGACAATGAAAATGCTCACAACTGAACCAATAAATAACATCATGGTAAATGGAGAAAAGATTGGCAATGTCAAACACTTAAATTTGCTTGGATCCACAATCAATGCTCATAGAAGCACCAGTCAATAAATGAAATGACATATGGCAATAGGCAAATCTGCAGCACAAGACTTGTTTAAAGTGTTCAAGAGCAAAGTTGTCAGTTTGAGTGTTGGGGTGCCCCTGACCCAAACCAAGGTATTTTCAATTGCCTCATATGCATGTGAAAGTTGGGCAATGAATAAGGATGATTGTAGCACTGTAGAATAAGTACTTGACCATAAGGTTGGTTTGAACCACAAGATTGATGGTTCAAACTCACCAGCTGCTGTTCAGAAACACTCTACAGGGTTGTTATGAGTAGGAACTGACTCAACGGCACTTAACAACAACAACATTAAGAAATTGATGCGTTTAAATTAGAATGTTGTTGAAGAATATTGAATGTACCATAAACTGGCAAAAGAACAAATAAAACTATCTCAGAAGAACAGCCAGAATGCTTCTCTTAGAGTGATGAGACTTTGTCTCTTTTACTTAGGTAAGGAAGGACCAGTCACTTGTGTGGAAAAGTGGATTGTTAGTGAAAAACAAGAAGACCCTCAACAAGATGGATGACGCAGAGGCATGAGCAATGGGCTTATAAAGAACAACTGTGAGGAGGCTGCAGGACCAGGCAGTGTTTGGTTCTGTCGTGCAGTGGGTCATTATGAGTCGGAATCAACTCGATGGCACCTCACAACAGTGATTACATCTGCCTTGCTCTGGACTCCTGCGCATATACTGTCTATGCAGTGGGGACAACCGGTGGTCATTCAATGTGTACATGTATGTTTTCTCTATTGACATAGACTAAAAGTTCAAATTCTAACCTATGTCCTAAATGATATTAAAATCAGGTCTTTAAAAAGATAAGATATTACTTGCTGACCATCTATTTGGGAATTAGCATAGTTTGCACACACACACAAAATTCTTTGTGTATCTTTTAAGGAAATATTTCTTCCTTTTCAAAAATTTTCAGTGTCCAAAAGCAGAGATAGTAGTTTTGTCAGTGTCAAAGCAGCACTTCTTATTTTTAAGTTATAAGTTACAGGCGGTGAAAGGCACCCTTATTGATATAGTTTTATAAGTTTGGACTTATAGTGTAAACACCACCACCAAGTGAAACAGAACACAGCCATCCATTACCCTAAAAAATTCCTGTGTGATCCCTTCATAGTCGCTCCTCCCCAGGCCCCTACAGTCCCTTGCCAACCATGGGTTTTGTTTTTTCTGCACCTATACTTTTGCCTTTTCCAGAGTGTCATGGAAGTGGAATCAGATACTGCATAGCCTTTTGCATCTGGCTTCTTTCAATTAGCAAAATGCATTTGAGATTCATCCACACCATTGCTCCTTTTCATTGCAGAGCAGTATTCCTGTGTACTGGTATAGCACCATTTGTTTATACACTGACCTCTTGAAGGGCTTTTGGAACATTTTTTAGGTTTTGGCAATTATGAATAAAATTGCTACAAATATTTTTGCATACAAGATTTTGTGTGAACATGCATTTTCATTTCATTTGTGAAAATACCTACAGATGTATTTCTGGATCACATGGAAAATGTATGATTAACTTTAAAAGGAACTGGCAAACCATTGTTTTTCACAGTGGCTATATGATTTTCCCTTCCTACCAGCAGGGCAAGAGTTTAGTTACTTCATATCCTCATTTGGTATGTAGTGAGCACTTTTCACGTAACAAGTACCTAGTGTTTATACAGTGATTTTATCTAAGCTGCTTACATGATTCCATGGCTCTTGCTATACCCACGATCTCGACAACTTTCCTTGTAAAGTGACCAACTTCAGTGTGACTCACTTTCTCTCTGGAAGTCAGAACACCTTTTCATTCAAAACAAAATATTGGGTTTGGCATCAGCAAAGACCACATAGGTTTTATGCTTCATTAAAAGCAAAATCCAAAATTCAAACACCAAAACACAATAGATGGGGAAAGGATGGAGATTAATAATTTAGCATCAATTTCTAGGAGGCAAGAAATCCCATGATATTAGTTCAGTTGAAATGGGATCCGGTTCCAGCTCACTCTCTAGCCAGTCACACATGTCTTTGGTTGTCTGATGGGACCAGTCAATGCTTTCTTTGAGCAGCATCTGTTTTTGAAGCCAACTGCAATGAGGAGGAACGTGTGCAAAGATAAGTAATGAGGCATCTACAAGGTGTGAACAAAGGGTTACAGCTAAGAAGAGTGTGGAAATGTGATATAATGAAGAACTTCTAATTAGGTTTCATGGGAAATAGAATTTTCAAGAAACTCCAGTCTGAAAAGGACATTTAAAGGAATAGAGGTAAAAAAAAAAAAAAGAAAGAAAGAAAGAAAGAAAAAGAATCAGAGCTTCGTATATTCATATATTCAAGCCACCCTGCTGGAGTGAATTGGAGAGGCTAGGGAGGAAACTTCTGGTGATTTGCTCTTTATTCATAGTCACAAGTTATACAAACATATTCAGGGAAACCAGCATCCACTTTATTCAGAAGGGTGTTAGCTTAGCTCAAGATACGAGTGGAAAATTAACAACAAAACAAAATAAAACATCTTTATTTTTGTTTCATTTTTTACTTAAACTCCTTGAGTACTCTTGAGTAATTTTCACCAGGTTTTTTCTTGTCACTTATTCATCCATGAAAACATATGAAGACCACTAACCTAGTGCTTTCAGAGCAAAAGATGCTACAAAAAGCTGCATTTAACATTATAATAGTGATAAATAAGGCTGCAATGGAAGAGGACACCTTATATTCTAGATAAGACTTCCGTCTGGGATTATCAGGAAACTGGGGGAGTAGACTTGAATTTGCTACCAGTCACCTCTGTTTTATTGGGAAGAAACACTTGCTAGTTTATCTGAACCTCAGTTTCTTCATGAATAAAACAAAGGTATTGAGTGACTGATATGAACCAGCCTTTCTATCTTTGTTCTTGTTGTTGTGAGGCAACTCCAACTCCTCATGAACCTATAGAACAGAGTAGAACTGCGTCGAGGGATTGCCAGCTGTGATCTTTATGGGGAAGAGATAATCAGGTCTTTCTCTTGGGGTGTGGGTGGTGGGTTTGAACCTCTGATCTTTCTGTTAGCAGTTTTGCCATTAGGGCTAATTTTTCTAGTTTTTAAACTCATTATCTGAAGAGTGAGCAGAGTGCAAGTAAGCAATACTGTTGGTGCAAATTCCTTGCTATGTTTTTTTTAGGTAGAGAGTTAGAAATTGGTAGTACTAATGTCTATGGGTTAAGGTGATATGAACCCACTTAGGAGAACATATTCTTTAAAGCATTTAAAAATTCTGATGCATGCTTAATGGTCATTCAGAATTTTAAATCTTTATAATTATTTTCTTAAGAAACTTTAAATCTCTATTGTTGACTGTGGGAAAATCGGCCAAGGAAAACCACATTGCAACCATCTTGAGACTATAACTGGAATGTTCTGCAAAAATGATTTTCCATTTTCATTATAGCTGTCATAAGAAAAAATATATATAATAGTCATCTTACTTTTTCCTGTTTCTCATTGACGCATATGCTCTGTGAATTGCAGGAGTGTGTGGTATTTCCCTTATGCTCTGATTTGATTTACTGTTCCTTTCAGTTGGATCTTTACTAACCTGTGAAAGGGGAGGGAATAACAAGAAACTGAATCTCCTGATGTGGGAAAGGTCAAAATAGTACTGAATTCAAGGATAAAGAAGGATTGTCAGACACCACTCAGTGATGAAGAAACATGAATTGCTGTTGCTTTCTGAACCTTCTCATACCCTTCTTGTTGGGATAAAAATTGCAGAGACGAGAGCATAGGGAGCAGAACCATCAGCAACTGAGGCTAAGTCTTGTGAATTGAGCCTTAGTGACGGGACTTTCATAACCAGACTCTCATAGAAAAAGAATCTTAATGCTGGGATCAGGGTCTGTTACACAGACTGAATGAGATGTACCAGGGGAGGGGAAACAAGACAAGAGTGCAATTCATTTCCAATTGGTGGTGGTGGCTTTGTGCTGTGGGGTCAGGTCTGACTCATAATGACTCTGAATAGGGTTTCCAAGTCTGTCAGTCTTTATGGGAACAGAATGTCGCATCTTCCTCCATGGAACAAACAGGTAGTTTCGAACTGTTGACCTTGAGGTTAGCAGCCTGACTCATCACCACTACGCTACCAGAGGTTATTTCCAGTTAGAGAGTACTTAAGGTTTGATGCCCATATGATGATGTTAACTATTGGATGGCAATATTTTCAGCACATTGGATGCCATCTTGCTATAGAGGGACCGATCCAAACCAATATTTAATGAAATTATATGCTTTTACTGAACAACATCAGCAAAACCCAAATAAATCATGACATAAGAAAACTTCAGATTTTCTTTTTTGTCTTGAGGAATTATTTTTTTAGGCATGTTATGAGATTGCTATCACCTTGATTCCAACTCATACTGGAACTATGTACAACAGAATGAAACTTCCCAGCCCTATGTCATCCTCACAATTGTCATTTTGTGTGAACCCACTCTTGTTGCCACTGTGTCAGTCCATCTTGTTGAGCATAGTCCTCTTTCTCACTGACCCTCCACTTTACCAAGCATGATATCCTTTTCCAGGGACTGGTCCTTTCTGACAACATGTCCAAAGTACAAGAGCATTGCAGCAGAACTTCTACCAAAACATTTATTCATTCTTCTGGCAGTCCATAGTGGTAGACAAGTTATTATAATAAAATTATTGAGTGTGATTATTTCAGAATATTAATTATCTATAGGGTATGTATTTACAAAATACAGGGTATGCATTTACAACAACCTAAATTAGTTCCCCAAGCCCCCCAGGCCTTCAGTATGAATACCCTTTGAAGAGATGACCTTCTTTGACAAAATGTAAATATTTAGGTTCATTCATTTATGCAGAGAAATTTGGAAGATAGCTAATTGGAAGAAATCCAAAGAAAGGTGACCCAATAGAATGCAGAAATCATTGAATAGTATCATTAATATTACATGCAAGTAACATTTTGCTGAGGATAACTAAGACATGATTGCAGCAGTGCATTGACAAGAGGTGCCAGAAATTCAAGCCAGATTCAGAAGAGGATGTGGAACGAGAGCTATTATTACTGATGTCAGATGGATCTTGGCTGAAAGCACAGAATACCAGAAAGATGTTTGTTGTTGTTGTTAAGTGCAGTCAAGTCGGTTCTGACTCACAGTATCCCTATATAGGTTGTCCAAGGAACAGCTGTTGAGTTTTAATGGTAAACCTGGTGGTTCAAACAGACTTTAATTCCAGTATTTATCCTGCAGCACCACACCAGGACTCTAGAAAGATGTTTACTTATGCTTTATTGACTATGTAAAGACATTCAACCCTGTGGATCATAACAAAATTCGGATAATATTGTGAAGAATGAGTATTATAAAACACTAAATTGTGGTAGTGAAGGCCCTGTACACAGACCAAGAGGCAGTTGTTAAAATAGAACAAGAGAGTACTGAATGATTTAAAATCAGGAAAGATGTATGTCAGGATTGAATTGTATCATCATACTTATTCACTACATATGCTGACACATGATCTGCTAAGCTGAATTGTATGAATACAAATGTGGCATCAGAATTGGAGGAAGTTTCATTAACAACCTGTGATTCACAGATAACAGCTTGATGGAAGTGATAAGGACTTGAAATATTAGTGAATGAAGATCAAAGTCCAAATCCTTCAGTATGAATTGCATCTCAATGTAAAGAAAACAAAAATTCTCACCACAGGATCAATAAATAATACCATGATAAAAAGAGGAAACATTGAAGTTGTCAAAGACTTCAGTTTGCTTGGAACCATAATTAATACTCATGAAAGCAGCAGTCAATAAATCAAATGACATACCACAGTAAGACAATCTTTGGCCAGAGATTTCTTTAAAGTGTTTTATGAGCAAAGACACCAATTTGAAGACTAAGGTATGCCTGACTCAAGCCATGATATTTTCAGTAGCCTCTAATGCATCTGAAAGTTGGACCATAATAAAGAAGACCTTAGAAGAATCGATGTATTTGAATTATGGTGTTGACAAAAAAATAAATAAATAAATAAATAAAAAAACCATGGACTGCCAGAAGAACAAACAAGAAGTATTGTTTAGAAGCAAGGATGGTGAGATTTTGTCTCTTGTACTTCAGACATGCTATCAGAAGGGACCAATTCATGGAGAAGGACATCATGCTTGGCAAAGTGGAGGATCATTGATTAAGACGAAGTCCTCCAAAGATATGGGTTGAGATGCTGGTAGCAACAATGGGCTCAAACATACAATTATGAAGATGACACAGGACCAGACAGTGTTTCATTCTGTAGTGCATAGGGTTGCTATAAGAAGACACCAAACAAGAACAACATAGTTTCTAATTTGCTATCATATCTGAAGGAAGTTGAATTCTGTGATAGATTGATCTCTTGTTTCCAATCTTCCATTCTATGTTTGTGTAGCAAGGCTTCATTTGTCTTCAAGCCAATTTCAAGTGGTCTTACTGTGGTGATTCTACAACATGATGTATGCAATGTGGCAAGTCACCATACTTCTTGGAAAATTTTTGTGTACTGATAAAAGAGACACTAAAGCTACACTTTAAAAACAGACCACAAGGGTAAAATCTATCAAAGCACAATGTCTCAACATTTTCCTTTCAAAACATGGAACAATGGGTAAACTGTTTATTTCCATATACTTTCAAGCCAGATTTTTCTGATGATGGAGGCAGCAAAGGAATTGTATGTGGTCTAAGAGCATAATAAAATTCAATTCAGTTAGTGTTTATGGAGTACCCACAGGGTGTGGGCTTTTGTGTTAGACAAGATAAAAACCTCTTCGTGTTAGTGCATTCTTAAGGACTGTTTTGTCTTTCTAAATAACCTGGAAACTTTCAATTCATTGTAGAAAATCTCCAGTGAAACATGTCCTTGTCTCTTGATTTATTCACATGTAAATGAGAAAAGATGGTAGTGAGGTGGGGTGGGAATGGAAGAAAGGCATTAACCAAATTAATCACTATTAACTATCTGTTAAGTATTTTATGGTATTGTTGTTAGTTGCTGCTAAGTTGGTTTCAACTCACAGTGACCTTATGTATAGCCAAAGTAAACACTCAATTTCTGTGCTTTTTTTCCATCATTGGTATGTGTGAGCCTGTTGTGGCTGTTGAGTCCATCCATCTCATTGAGGGTTTTCTTCATTTTCTCAGACCCTCTACTTTCTTGTGTTATACTCTTTCAATAAATTCTCATTTATTTTTCATAAAAATTGAGTGAGCAGGTCATAAATTATATAAATATGAGAACAGTAACTTTCCAAAGTCAAACAAGTCAGTGACAGAATAGGGATTCTAAGACAGGGATTTTAATGTATCAAATTGTAGTGTCCATTAGCTGCTTTTCAAATACTCAAAGCACATAATATACAAAATATTCATATGAACAAATATATCCACAAGTACAAGAAGACTGGAATTGTCATTCCAAGGAACAGCATACCGTTGTTTTGCATCGTAAGTGGTCTACATAAACTGAGAAGTGATCTTGGTCTCCAGCCCAAATATATAATGGCAAATGATCTCAGCAAGCATTCAAGAACAGGACTATATCTTTCCCTTAAGAATATAGGTCAAAAATTTTTTTATATTTATTTTTAATTTAAAGGCCAGGTAGTAAATATTTTTAGATATGAGGGCTACATGATCTACATGTTGCAAAGATTTGTCATTATAGTTTTCAAGAAGTCATGTTTTATGAGTCAAGTTGACTTTGACTCATAGGGACCCTGTACATAACAGAACAAAACACTGCCTGGTCCTTCACCCTCCTCACAATTACTGTCACATTGATCCCATTGTTGCTGACACTATGTCACTCTAACTTATGTGGGGAGGGAGTGTCTTTCTCTTTCTCACTGACCTTTCTCTTTTCCACACATGATGTCCTCTTCAAGGGACTGGTCCTTCCTGACAACATATCCAAAGTACAAGAGACTATGTCTCATCATCCTCACAGGAACATTCTGGCTGTACTTCTAAAACAGACTTATTTGTTCTTTTGGCATTTCATGATACTTTCAATATTCTTTGCCAATACCACAATTCAAATGTCCATTTCTTCTACGGTATTTCTTATTCATTGCTCAACTTGCACGTGCATAGAGGTGATTGAAAATGCTATCACTTGGGTCAGGTGCACCTTAGTCCTCAAACTGACATTTTTGCTCTTTAACACTTTAAAGTGGTCTAGTGCAGCAGATTTGCCTAATGCAGCATGTTGTTTCATTTCTTGATTGGTGCTTCCATGAGAATTGATTGTAGATTAAAGCAAATTGAAGTCTTTGACAACTTCAATCATTTTCCATTTATCATGTTATTTATTGATTCAATGGTGAGGATTTTCATTTTCTTTGCACTGAGGTGCATTCCATACTGAAAGCTGTAGTATTTGATCTTCATCAATATTTCAAGTCCTCTTTGCTTCCAGAAATAAGGTTGTGTCATTTCTATATCGCAGGTTAATAATGAGTCTTCCTCCAATCTTGAAGCCATGTTTTTCTTCATACTATTCAACTTCTCAGATAATTTACTCAGCATACAGATTGAATAAGTATGGTGAAAGGCTCCCACCCTGATACATACCCTGCCTGATGATTTTAAACCATTCAGTATCCCCTTGTTTTGTTTGACTGATTGCCTTTTGGTCTATGTATGATTACTGATAGATTCCAGTGTACTGGAATACCCATTATTCACAATGATATCCATAGTTTCTTGTGATCTACGTAGTCAAAGCCTTTGCATACTCAATAAAGCACAGACAATCATCTTTCTGCTATTCTCTGCTTTCAAACATCCATCTGATGTCACCATTCATAGTCCACCTTCCACATCCTCTTCTGAAGTCAATTTGAATTTCTGGCAGCTCTCTGTATATGTACTGCTGCTAAAGTTTTTGAATTATCTTTAGAAAAATTTTACTTGACTGTAATACTAATGATATTGTTGGATGATTTCTAAATTCGTTTGGGTCACCTTTCTTCAGAATGGGTACAAATATAAACCTCGTCCAATCAATTGGCCAGGTAGTAGCTGTCTTCCAAACTTCTTGAGCTAGACGAGTGAACACCTCCAGTCCTTCATTAGTTTGTTGCAAATTTTCAATTTGTATTCTGTCGGTTCCTTGAGTCTTAGTTTTTGCCAATACCTTCTGTGCTGCTTGGACATCTTCAGTACCATCGGTTCTTGATTACATACTACCTGTTGAAATGCTGAACATTGACCAATTCCTTTTGGTACAATGCTTCTGTGTATTCCTCTTATCTTCTTTTTATTTTTCCAGCATCATTTAATATTTTTCCCATACAATTATTCAACATTGCAACCTGAATCTTCAATTGTTTTATTCAATTCTATCAGCTTGAGAAATGTTGAGCATGTAGCATGTTCTTCTTTTTTGGTTTTCTAATTCAGGTCTTTGCATAATGGTAGTGATTGTGTGCCATCAGTTCTGACTCATAGTGACCCTTTAAAGGATTTCTGAGGCTGTAAATCTTTATGGGAGCAAAAAGCTTCACCTTTCTCCTGAGGAGCGACTGAAAGATTCGAGCTATTGACTTTACATTTAGCAGCCCAGATCATACTCCATATGGCATCAGGTCTCCTTTGGTCTTTTCATATTTCATTATAATATTTGATTTTGTTTTCTTAAGATGCCTTTTGAAATTTTCTGTTTGGTTTTAACTTCTTTTCTTCTAGTTGCTTTAGCTTCTCTATGCTCAAGAACAAGTTTCATAGTCTCTTCTGACATCCATTTTGTTATTTTCTTTTATTCCTATCTTTTTAATGACTGTTGCTTTCTTCCTGTATGATATTCTTAATGTTATCCCACAAGTCTTTTGGTCTTCGGTCATTAGTGTCTAGTGCATCAAATCTGTTCTGGAGGTGGTCTATAAATTCAGTTGGAATATCCTCAAAGCCATATTTTGGCTCATGTGGACTTGTTTTGTTTTTCTTCAGCTTCAGTTGGAACTTGCATCTGAGCAATTGAAGATCTGTTCCACAGTGTGCAACTGGCTTTGTTTTGACTGATGATACTGAGCTTCTGCATCATATCTTCCACCAGATGTAGTCAGTTTAATTTCTGTGTTTCCATCTGTTGAGGTCCAGGTGTATAGTTATTTAAAAAGGTATTTGCAATGAATAAGTCATTGGTCTTGCACAATTCTATCATGCAATCTACAGAGTTTTCTCTATCACTAACGAGAATTACTGGCCAAGTGGCAGCATCGATGGACTCAAGCGTGGCAACAGTAGTGAGGTTGGCCCAGGATCAGACTGTGTTTCATTCTGCTGTGCATAAGATTGCTATGGGTTGGTACCGACTCAATAGCACCTAGCTACAACAACAACAAGGAGTCCTGGTGTGGTGCTGTGAGCTAATGCGTCAGACTGCAAAGTTGTTTGAACTGCAAGTTCAGTGGTTCAAGCTTACCAGCTGCTCCTTGGAAACCATATACAGGGTGACTATGGGTCACAATTGACTCGACGGCACTTAACAACAACAAGGCTATATTTTCCAACTGCTGACCCCTTCCTCTTTGTTTTCAGCTTTCATATCCCAATCACCAGTAATTATTAATGCATCTTGATTGTATATTTGGTTAATTTCAGACTGACAAATTTGGTAGAATTCTTCAAATTCATCATCAGTGATTTTAGTGGTTGATGTATAAATTTGAATAACAGTGTTATTAACTGGTCTTCCTTGTAGGTGTTTGGATATTTTTGCATTGTACTTCAAGATAGATCTTGAAATGTTCTTTTTGATGAATGCAACACTATTATTCTTGAATTTATTGTTTTCTGGCATATTAACCATATGATTGTCAGATTGAAAATGGCTAGTAACAGTCCATTTCAGCTCAGTATTGTCTAGGAATTTGATCTTTATGTATTCCAATATATATATATATATATATATATATATATATATATATATATATATTACTTTAAAAAAAAGCTTTACTGTGAATTATGTGATAGTTTACATGGGAGAACATTAGCTTTACATTTTTCCTATCGTATATCATTTCATTGTCATGGTTACAATTCTTTGATTTACTCTTAAAGTTCAGGAAAATAGATATTGTAAATAGACAGATACATATGTATTATAGGTTATGTATAATGTGGCTTTAAAAAGTTCACAAAAATGCATGTCTTAGGGTGGCATTCATGATCTCTTCATTACACTTTTCCATGAAACTTTTGAAACCCCCTCATATGTACTGTACCATACATACATCTGACAGTGTAATCACTTTGTATACAAGAGACCTGAGATGCACATGTTTTATACTGTCAGATCCACCTAGGATATCCAGTTCTATGACTAGGACTTCTGAACTCAATTATACTATAGTACCATGGACATATATGAGGTGGGACATTGCTCGATCCAATATATTTTTGACAACTTCTAATTTTCCTGGAGTCCTGGTATGGCAGACTGCAAAGCCATTTGAACTATAAGATTAGCAGTTCAAGCTCACCAGCTGCTCCTCAAAAAGCCTACACAAAGTTGCTATGGGTCAGAATAGACTCGATGGCACTTAACAACAACAACAATTTTCCTAGATTTATACTTCATACATTGCATGTTCCAATTACTGATGGATGTTTGTAGCTATTCCTTCTTATTTTGAGTTGTACCATGTCAGCAAATGCAGTTCTAGAACGCTTAACTCCATCCAAGTCATTAAGGTCAACTCTACTTTGAGGAGGCAGCTCTTCCCCTGCCTTATTTTGAGTGCCTTCCAACATGAAGGACTCACCTTTTAGCACTGTATCTGACAATGTTCTGCAGCTATTTATAAGGTTTTCAGTGGCTAAACATTCAGAAGTGATCCACCTTTCCTTCTTCTTGGTCTGTCTTAGTCTGGAAGCTCAGCTGAAAACTGTCCACCATAGATGACCCTGCTAGTATTTCAAATACCATTGGTATAGCTTCCTGCATCACAGCAACGCCCCAGCCTCCACAGTATGACTCATTAACAGACAAGTGGTAGAAGTGGAAATAGGTGCACTATGTAATCAGAAGAGTGTCCTGGCTGTGGTGCTGTAGGGTAAGCACTGGGCTGCAAGGTGAGTTTGAACTGAGATAGCCACTGTTCAAACTCATCAGCCATTCCTCATAAAAGCGACACAGAGAAACTATGAATTGGAACCAACTCGATGACACTTAACAAAAACAAACAAAAAACAGGGAGCATCGGGCCCATGTTATTGTTGTTCACCCTAGATATTCTCCTGAGACCAAGCAGGGTAGAGAAAATTGGAAAATGAATCTGAAAGAGCAAAGAAAGATATCTTGACAATTTAAAGAACTTTGGCCCATTTTTCCTATTACTTAGATGATTCTTATAACCCCAAGTCCCTGACACTGCCCATAACTCCAAGAAGTACTGGCAGACAATAGCTAACTTCAGCAACCTCACTGGTGCCAGGCTGTGGCTCTATACTTTCATCACATGCTCTGATCAATGCATGAGCATTCAGGGGTCTTTTGGAGCATTTTCCATAGAAGTCATATAATCGACCCACTCAGAAATGGACTGAAGTGGTTGAATGTCAGCAGTCAGTCACCAACTTCTGACTTTCTTTTTGTTGATGTGCTTAGGAATGATATTTGAAACTCATAATGCCTGGGTAGAAATGACAGAAAAAAGAAAACAGGGAAAACCTTAGAAGTCTCCGAAGGTTAGCCTACGGTCGAGACTTCACTTTCATCTTAGGCTGTAGAAGATTGTAACAAGTACATTGACTGAAAGAATAAATAATTTCTTGTTTAAGTCACAGATAGTTGATAATGGAAAAAGTCCATTTAATGGTCAGGATGGGGGAATGTCAAACATTCACAGTAAAACCTCATGTCCTTCCAGATAGACTGGTGGCTTGGGAAGATCAGTGATTGGAGAACCGACACATGATAACTGGGGAAAGAGTTCTCAAACTGGTTTTGAAAAGACCAATAGTGACTATCAGTAATACATTCCAGCTGGATTCAAAGGAAAGGGTCCAGGCTTAAGTGAGTTAAAGAGAGGAGGAAATGCAAGTCCCTGTGCCCACAAAGTTGGAAGAGATTTCATTGGAACGCATACATTAACAGTAACCTGTACATACACCAAGCAGCAGTCATTCAAACAGAACAAAGGGATAATGGAATGTATCCATGAACATTTTGAAATTCAAGCATAGCAATGATTGTGTGGTTGGTGCAGGACTGAATAATGCTTCATTCTGTTGTGCACAGGGTTGATACCAACTTGATGGAACCTAACAACAGCAACATAGATAATCATATCTTCCTTGTAGGTAAGATAAGAGTCCAGGTGTAGCGCTCTAGGATAAGTACTAGACCACAAGGTTGGCAGTTCAAACCCACAGCCGCTCTTTAGAGCCCCTATACAGAGTCTCTGTGAGTTGGAACCAACTCCAGGGCACTAAACAACAATAACATAGATAACCATACACATATAATTGTTGTTGTTAAGTGCTGTTGAGTCATTTCCCTATATGGTGGGTTTGAACTGCTGTAATTGGACTGTCCAATCTACTTTAAACTAAGAAGTGAAATAAATATAAATTAAAAGCTGAAGGCTGGGATTCTTGAGTTGATTTTGGTTCTTACGGATTGCTGGGCTCAAAGGCAAGAGCAAAGAGACGTTTCTTTGAGAGGACGCCACTGTGGTCTAAGAAATTTTACATATCCATTTGGCTTTTGCTATTTGCATAATAACCATCCGTTTCTTTTCCCATTTGTCTATATTTACACATTCATATGGTTTACTTTATACATAAGAAGACATCACTCCTTCTTACCCCCCATCGGTAGAGAGCAATGAAGGAAATGTGTTTGCCAAATGAAAAATGTAAGAGACTCTCAAAAGGGGCATTAATGCATTGGTGGTAGTGCTGGAAAAAAAGAATGGCAATAATTTTCAAATTAGTAAGTCTCCTCTTTATTCTCTTAAAGATTTTGAATAGATTGTCTTGACCTCAAGCCAGAAAGCCCAGTTTTCTGTTTAATATCCTGATTGTTTTAGATGTTGTTGCCTCTTATTCCCCTCTTTTTCCCTTCTCATGATTTGGGCCAGAGATATTTCTATAGAATCTTCAGGATTCAAAATTTCTAAAGGAGTTCATACATAGTTTGGAAAACTAGCTTTGCAAAGAGCTTTTCTCTTATTATCCTCTTCATTGACATTTAAGCAACTTTTGAAAAATTATTAGGTACTTTCCACTTGGAGATAATAAGATAAAATATCTAGTCAGAAATGGCATTGAACAGAAAAATAAAGTAACGAACTGATCAGTCACCAGAGTAACTAATTACACAAAAATAAGTTTCCATTTTCTTTGATGAATTCTTTTTGGCTCTGGCTAGCTCACTAATTACAGCGTATAAATGAAAACTAGCTCCTCAGAAGTGGGAAGCCACTAGAAATGCTGTTATAAAATGTTCAATGAATTCTCTCTGTTTCTTAAATCATGAATTGCTACTTAATCACACGTTCCTTTTATTCAACAGTCTAGAAAGAACTGACGTAACAACCCCTTGGAAACTGCTGAGACTGCTTATTTACAAATGTACCCATAGAATAGAATGCCCTTCCTGAAGATTTGCTTTAAACCAAGGATCCTGTGGACATTACTTGATTCCAGCCTCATTCCCTTGTCTGACTACCTGTGTGTGTTTTCTTGTTTAAATCATATCCCCTTAAATTTCCAAAGTTAATTTCCATGCCTATATTTGGATTGTCCCTCAAACTCTTATGCCACTTTCTTCTAGTTTGTTCTATAAGTTGATATTAAAATATGCCATTTAAAAATAGGACTATAATGATTTAATCATCTCATAACTATAACTGTCTACCTAATTAACAACTGGGGGAGAGGGTGAGGAAATATAGAGGTGGGAGTTTTGAGAAAAAAATCATTTAAATGCTTCTCTTATCTCTTTAGTTTCCTTTATTTTTCATTTTTATTTTAAGAGTAGTAGGTAAGATGGAAAAGGAAGCAGAAAGTATGGGGAAAGCTTTGATATACTTCTTACCTTCTCAGAAAAGACTGTCAATAAACAATTTCAAACCAACAAACAACCAAATCTCTAGACTGATGGCCTAATTTCCTATATCCTGTTCTTTCTATGTTCTTTGCACTCTTCCTTTGCCACAAATACTTTTCAAAACACTGGTCATCTTTACAACTTGAGGGTGTGGAAAGTCATGCCTACAAGACCCGGAGAGGAGGCCTGAATCGGTAACGCAATCATGGGGGGGTGGGGGAGGCTGTGGTGCATTAGGAAGTTAACCCCTGTGTAGACTGGGTTGAGCCACCAGTGGTTTGGGAGTCCTAGGAGACTGTTACCATGCAGGAATGTGGGCCCAGGGTTCCCAAATCTTTGTATTTTCCAAGAGAATTTGGAAATCTGGATTCTCATCTGAAATTTCTTGATTTTTGAATGTTTAAAGCTAATCCAATTAAAGAAATAACACTGCAGGGGCAGCGACACACACATGCAGACCAGATTGAGTGAGTCTTCAGGCCACCACTTTGCAAACTGACAAACACTCTGCTAAAGACTTTGGATAAAACCCTTCTCTGGGGACTTCAGCAACACCAAGAAGGAGAAATTGTTGTTCACGTACTTTGATTTTAGTGTAAGGAGACACTGAAACGGACATGAATTCATAAGCACATATATTTGCATGAAAGAAAGACCAGACTCTAGCTCTTTGTCTCCATAAGGGAAGAAATGTGAAATGATAAATCTATTTTGTGCCACTCATACAAGCTTTAAAAAGTGTTCATTAACTCACAGAAATGGTTTTTGATCTCATAGGGACCTTCAGTTCACAAATTTTGATAATTTTACATCAAGAAGGAGCTAGGATCAGTCAAATGTACTTTCATCTATTTTAGTATATACATTTTAATAAGGCAAGTCTTTAAATATACACTTGTCTGTGAAAGTTGCACAATCTATAAATGTCATGTCTAATGTGATTATTAACTAGAGCTAAACTTAGAAAAAAAATAAATTGAAGTATATACCTCTTTTAGGTCCCTGAGTAGTTCAAAAATTTGTACTCATCAAATTAGACTGCTAACCACAAGGTCAGTGGTTCAAAACCAACAGCCAACCATCATGAGAAAGAGGACACTGTCTGCTCCTGTAAAGATTTACAGAGTTGTTATAAGTCTAAATTGACTGGACTGCAGTGTGTTTTGTTTTTGGCGAGTGTACTCTGGAAGAAAGTCCTGGTGATCTGCTTTGGTAAAGATTAAAGCAAAGAAATCTCTATGGAGCAGTTCCACTCTGGAACACATGGGGTTGTCATGAGTTTCCTTCCCACCACCTCCTTAATACCTGTCTTGGCTAATAAGTCAGGGCAGAGTCATTAAAAAAAAACCAGTTTTCTGTTGAGAAACATTCTCGTATCAGCTTTGAAGTGAGGAAGAGTTGGGTTTAAATCTCCATTTGTCGTCTTTCCTAGAAGTATGCTTTTCATTAATGTACCTTTTCAATGACAGTGATAGCATTAGCAGCATGATTATGTGCTTTAAAGATACTAGATAGAAGATGACTTAGTAAGCTTGTTGGGATAGGGGCTTTGTTATGGAAGCAAACAATTATATGGGCTTAGTAGAAAAACCTGGTGATGAAGTTATGAAGGTCTTGAATACCTATGAATGTTTGGGGTTCATCCTGTAGGTAAGGGTGAATCGTGAAAGTGTCTGTGCACGAGCAACCTAGTGAGAATTTTATAAATGATTGGGCTGTCGTGTTTGCGATGACTCAGACTTGAGGAGGATGGTTGGATAGTTATTAGAGTAATCCATATCTGTCTGGATTAGATCATGGTTGTGGAATAAAAAATGGAGAAATGGGTGTCAGGTTATCTGTAGATGTGACTTTCTTATAAATAGACCGAAAATTTTGAATCTAAAATTTTTGTGTTTGGGGCAAAGCTACACAGCAGCAAATCTAAGAGGTTTGGAATTACTTTAAAGGTAATTTGTGGTTGGAAAAAATGAAAAGTGAAGTAGGGTAAGGAGGGATAGCTGAACAAGTAAGAACCAAGAAGGAAAACATACTAGAGTAAAAAAAATCAAAACAAAGAATATAAAAAGAAAGCAGGGTATTCTTGTAATAATTTTTCTGTATAAACATTTCAAGGTGATTTCACATCAATTACATTTTTTTATTATCTTCATTCCAACAATTTTTTCATTTCTTTGTTGTTGTTGGTATAATAAACAAACATTTGCCCATTCAACATTTTTCCCATGTACAATTCAGTGACATCAGTGATATCTGTGTCTTTATTGCAATTAACTTGATAAAGGACCTCACCTAACTTCTAGGAATACAAGAGATTCCTTGACTTGGTTTCACTATCGTATGTCTGTCTCTGATGTAAAATGCTTTACTCTATCTTTCATTTTAATGTGTGTCTAAGGTATGTAGGGGAGTGTGGTGGCTGCCTAGGATAAATGCTGGACTGTGAACCACAAGTTGGTGATTCCAGCCTGCTGGCCACCCTGAGGAGAACGATGAGGCTTTCTGCTCTTGCAAAAATTTATAGTCTCAGGAGCCCTATATAGGATTTCTGAGTCAGAACCAACTTGATGGCACTTAACAACAATATCTGCAAGGAGTCAGAGCTGATTTCATTTTCTTCCTAATAGGTTTTATGTTTTTTATTTTGTTAAAAATAAGATGTCTAATTCTTACCAGGTTATACCTATTTTTTGTTCTTTTGCCTATTCAATGAATTCTGTTATCATACCTTGTATTCTTGTCTCATGATATGAAGGTGAACTTTGAGTGAGTCTTTGCTAAATTTTAAATAGTACTTTTTATTTTCCAAACAGAAGCATGGCCTTGTCATGCACTGTTTATCTCCTGTCATATGTAACAGAAACTATTGTAAGGTAAGCCACCACCTTACAAACATCTGTCAGTTTGTCATAATTGTGGTGGCTTGTGAGTTGCTGTGATTCTAGAAGCTACCCCACAGGTATTTTAAATAGCAGCAGGGTCACCCATGGTGGGCAAGTTGCAGATGAGCTTCCAGACGAAGACAGACTAACAAGAAGGAGAGATGAACTACTTCTGAATATTTAGTCACTGAAAACCTTATGAATAGCAGAGAAACACTATGGCAGAAAATGAGCCCCTCCAGTTGGCAGATACTCAAAATGCGACTGGGGAAGAGCTGCCTCCTCAAAGTAGAGTTGACCGTGATGATGTGGATGGACTAAAGCACGTGAGAGTAAAGCACGTGAGAGATCCAGCAGGATCTTCATTTGCTGATGGGGCACAACTCAAAATGTAGAGAAAGAGTTGTGGTGGTGGTGGTAATGTGCCGTGGAGTTGGTTCCAACTCATAGCGACAGGGTTTCTGAGGCTGTAAATCTTTATGGGAGCAGAAAGCCTCATCTTTCTCCCATGGAACAGCTGGTAGTTTCGAACTGCTGAAACAGCTGTAAATATCCATTAATAATCAGAACATGGAATGTATGAAGACTGAATCTAGGAAAATTAGAAATTTTCAATAATTAAATGGAACATATAAACATCCATATCTTAGCCATTAGTGAGCTGAATTGGACTGGTATTGGCCATTTCAAATCTGACAACCACATAGTTTAGTATGCCAGGAATGACAAGTTGAAGAGAAATGGTGTTGCATTCATAGTCAAAAAGAACAAATCAAGATCAGTCATGAGGTACAATGCTGTCTGTGATAGGATAATATCCATGTGCCTACAGGGAAGACCAGTTAATATCACTATTATTCAATTTACGCACCAACCTCTAAAGCCAGTGAAGATGAAATAGAAGAATTCTACCAAATTCTTCAATCTGAAATTGATCAAACATGCAATCAAGATGTATTGATCACTACTGGTGATTAGATGCAAAGGTTGGAAACAAAGAAGGATCAGTAGTTGGAAAATATGGCCTTGGTGATAGAAATGAAGCTGGCAATCACATGATATAATTCTGCAAAACCATGATTTATTCATTTCAAATACCTCCTTTATAGAGCATAAGAGACGACTATACACATGGACCTCACCAGATGGAATACATAGAAATCAAATTGACCACATCTGTGGAAAGAGATGGTGGAAAGGCCAAAAAAGGCCAGGGGCAGATTGTGGAACACACCATCAATTGCTCATATGCAAGTTAAACTGAAGCTGAAGAAAATGAAAACAAGTCCATAAGAGTCAAAATATGACCTTGAATATATCCCACCTGAATTTAGAGATCATCTGAAGAACAGATTTGATAAATTAAACACTAAAGACCGAAGACCAGAAGAGTTGTGGGATGACATCAAGAACATCATACATGAAGAAAGCAAAAAGTCATTAAGAAGACAAGAAAGAAGGAAAAAATCCAAATGGATGTCAGAAGAGACAGTGAAACTTGCTGTCCAGCATAAAGATGCTAAAGCAAATGGAAGAAATGAGGAGGTACAAAAACTGAACAGAAAACTTCAAAGGACTACTCAAGAAGACAAAGTTAAATATTACAATGAAATGTCCAAAGATAAGGAGTCAGAAATCCAAAAGGTAAGAACACACTCAGCATTTCTTAAGCTAGGGGAACTGAAGAAAAAATTGAAGACTCAACTTAAGTTATTAAAGGATTCTCTGGGCAAATTATTGAATAATGCAGAAAGTATCAAAAGAAGATAGAAGGAATACTCAGAGTCACTGTACCAAAAGGAAATGGTTGATGCTCAGACATTTCTAAAGGTTACATATGTTCAAGAGCCAATGATACTGAAGGAATAAGTTCAAAGTGCATTGAAGGAATTGGCAAAGAACAAGGCACCAAAAGTTGATGGAATAAAAATTGAAATCTTTCAAGAAAGTGAGGTGGCACTGGAGGCACTCACTCCTCTCTGCCAAGAAATTTGGAAGACAATTATCTGGCTGACTGATTGGAAAAGATCCATATATGTGTTCATTCCAAAGAGAGGTGACCCAACAGAATGCAGAAATCACTGGACAATATCTTTGATATTCCATGAGAGTAAAGGTTTACTAAAATAATACAGAAACAGCTGCAAGCATATATTGACAGAGAACGTCCAGAGGTTCAATCCAGATTCAGAAGAGGCTGTGAAATGAGGAATATCATTACTGGTGTCTGGTAGATCTTGGCTGAAAGCAGAGAATACCAGAAAGATGTTTACCTGTGCTTTATTGACTACGCAAAGGCTTTTTTTTTTCTTTCATGTTTTATTGTGAATTATGTGATAGTTTACATGGGAGAACATTAGTTTTACATTCATCCTATCGTATATCCTTTCATTGCTATGGTTACAATCCCCTCCAAGCATCATCAACAGACCAAATGGTATACCCTACAAGCCTTCCCCCCGGTCATCAGCACACAGCCCCTCTCCCTCTCTGCGTCTAAAGTCCTCAACTGCTCCATCTCTCCACGTCATCGTCTCTGTCCTTCATCTCAGGCATCACTGCTTCTCTGGGTAGGGTCCTGCTCTCTGCTCTTTTCCCTTGATGGTCCCAGAGACTTCCGCTCCTAGGCTGAAAAGTTAATCACTCCCCTCCTTGCTACAAAA
>NW_006408519.1:20767098-20767650 GCF_000296735.1 Chrysochloris asiatica | reverse complement strand
CAGTCCAGGTTAGATCAAGCCATACCTTTCTCCCACGAAAACTAACCATCACTCCCTTGATATAGTGGAAACCAATCTTTATAACCACCTTTCTTTTTATATCTTCTTTATCTTGTTCTAAGTTCTTGATGCTTCCTGATTGTCAGATCTATTTTTGCAATGTTATAATTTTGCTTTCCTTTCTAGTCTCTTGAGGGTGGCTTTGCTTTCCTTCTTTCTCTTGATGTGGCACCTCTCTCATCACCCCACCCCTGGGTTTACCAGATGGAATTTAAGCTTGTTGAGGGCTGACACTCTATTTTTGTGTGTTTCCAATTAGTACAGTGTTTCACACACAACAGGTGGATAATAAAAATAATCCAACACAAATCTAGAATGTTTCTAAGTGTAGGACATAGATGCTTGAATACCAATTCAAGTGAGATAGATCTTCTTTCTAGTATCTAGAACCTCAACTCCAATAGAGACATGACAAGTACATCAACACCTGCTTGTGGGATGGCAAGAACTATTTTAAAGAATCCCAGTGATTGAATTACAGCAGGGCATCCC
>NW_006408519.1:20752595-20764649 GCF_000296735.1 Chrysochloris asiatica | reverse complement strand
ATCTTATCTTAGGTTGTTTCAGGACACGGGGCTAGAGTTTATGATATATTGAATATATGATGAGGGAGGGAGATAGGGTCAAGGATAACTCCTAGATTTCTTTTTTGGACTACCTGAGCAGGAAGCAGTGGGTCTTCAAAGATCTGAGAATTAATGGAAAAGGAATGGATTTAGTAGAAGAGGGGATGATGGTAATGGCAGAAAGTGTCAACACAGTTTTATAGATATTCTTCTCCCTACTATAGAGAACTTCACTGGAATGGTCTCTCAGGCTTGAACCCTAATGACAACACGGGGTGCACATTTACCCAGGCCTCTCCTTTTATATATTGCACATTTGGTGTGTGCGGTAGGAAGGAGCCAATAGAACATTAAGATGAATTGCTTTGGTGCTTTTTAAGGAAGATCTTGTTGCTCCAAACAGCCTCCATTTCTCAACTCCCTCAAGGTCCCAGTCACTTTACTCACACCTGGTGACTAAGCAAGGTGGGGATAGAAAGGTGCAACCATTTGGCCCCATGTTAGTTACCCTGATGGACCCGACTCCTGCAGAGTTCTCTGTTGGGTTGACTGAGGGTTTGTTGGATCTAGGGACAACAATGCAATTTGATTTCCTTTGCAGCATTTTGTTTCCTCCTCTTACCTTCTCAGGTATGATCTCTAATAAGCATCTTGCACCCCAAACTCCATCTTAGTGTCTGCTTCTGGGGACTATAATCTGTAACACAGACAGTACATGGTACAGATTTCTTATACCTGTCAGCACCTCTAGAAGGAAGGGACACAACAAGTGTACCTCAGAATATAGTGAAATTAGGAGTGTAGTTATATCCTAATTCTTTCTGGCCTAATAGGATGGGGTGAGGTTGCCTTAGATTGGTAAGTAATGAATCTGAGAGAATAAGTGATTAATTTTATGACTGGGTTAACAGTACTTCCCATCTCTAAGAAGATTTTAGTTTAACACCAACATATTGCAGCAATTGTCCTAAGTGGCAGCTCCTTCAAATAAAGAAAATCAAAGAAACCGTGGGAAAGTTTGAGGCAACTTTAGTTGCTGAGAACTGGAACACTTTAATCTCTTATTAAGTGAACGCAGAGTGATATAATAATATAATGATACCTTGCATTTAGATCACATATTTTCCCTAGGACATTCCTAAAGTACTGTAATGCAATCACATTTTTTTCTCCACTCACTGCTGATTTTCCATAAGTGAGGGAATGAAGAATGGGGATGATTGAATCTTTAATAGCTAATGCCCACTTTTTTTTTTCAACTGCCTTCTAAATCCACCTATATTAGAGCTATGCAATACTACCAGAAATGACTTTCCTTCCTGTCCCTTTGACATTCTAGGGGAGGTAGTGAAAATAAGAAATGAAATGGTTTCTATGAACAGAGCAATGGACAGTGGTGAGATAAGGGATCTAGCTATTAGAAAAAATCTACCAAAAGGATAATCTTCCCTTTGATCATAAATAATTGACACCGCTTCTTCAGGCCTTATTATAATCATTAGAAAGCTGTGGGGTATCTTAGCAGTTTGCTTAGCAGAGTCTACTATGTGCTATATGTTGTTGTTGTTGTTGTTAAGTGCTGTTGAGTCATAAAGGGTTTTGGAGGAGTGGCTGCTGGTGAGTTAGAACAGCAGACTTTGCATTTCAAACTGACCTTGTGGTCCAGTGCATTATCCTGCAATGCCACACCAGGACCCCATGTCTTCTCTGTCTATCTATCTATCTATCTATCTATCTATCTATCTATCTATCTACCTATCAATCTCTCTATCTATCTCTATATATATGTGTGTGTGTGTGTATGTATATACACTTGTGTGTGTATGTATATATGTGTGTGTATGTATATATATATTGAAGGAGCTCTAGTAGTGGTTACAAATAGGGCTGTGAACCGCAAGGTCAGCAGTTCGAAACTACCAGCTGCTCCGTGGGAGAAAGATGAGGCTTTCTGCTTCCATAAAGATTTACAGCCTTGGAAACCCTGCTCAGGGTCGCTATGGGTTGGAACCGACTCAACGGCACTTAATAACAATGACAACATGTGTGTGTGTGTGTGTGTGTGTGTATATATGGGTGAATCAAAAATTATCCACAGTCTGGCTGTAGAATTTATTTTAATCAACTTTTAGAAAAGATAAATACATCATCTTTTGACATAATCTTGTTTTTCAATACACATTGCCCATTTGTCAACCTGCTTTTGTATTCCCTTATTTAAAAAAAGTTTTAGGCTGAGCTACAAACCATGAGTGCACTGCTGTCTTCACTTTTTCATCAGAGGTGAATCCCTGTCCTTGAAGGGCTACTTCCAGGGGACCAAACAGGTGAAAGTACAATGGAGCAAGATCAGGACTATAGGGAGAATGCTTTAACACCCCAAAATGAAGTTTTTGCAGCATGTCAACAGTGTGGGCAGGGGTGTACAGATGTGCACTGTCATGTAACATCCCAGTGCCCTTGGATAGCAGTCCTCTGTGTTTAATCCAAAATTTAGGCGTCAGCTCTTCAGTGGCCATCTCGCTGTAATGGGCACTTCTGATTGTTGAGTCTTTTTTCCTGATAGTGTTCCAATACTGGCCCTTGAGAATTACAGAAAACGATACGCATCAAATTTGCAGCTGATGGTTAACTTTTAAACTTGTTCTTGGTTGGTGATTGAGGATTTCCATTCCATGCTCTATAGTTTACTCTGATGTTCATAGTGATAAATCCATTTTTGTCACCAAGAAACTTTTACCTTCCTTTTAATATAAGTCCAGATTTTGTTTGCAGATGTCCAAAAGCTTCTGTTTATGCTCTTCTATGAGCACATCCAGAGTGCTGGTGTGGCGCTGTGGGCTAATGCGTCACACTGCAAAGTTGTTTGAACTGCAAGGTTGGTGGTTCAAGCTCACCAGCGGCTCTTTGGAAACCTTATACAGGGTCACTATGGGCCGGAACCAACTCGACAGCACTTAACAACAACAACAAAATGAGCATACCTATCTTGCACAAACTTTTTGAAATCCATCTGTTATGGATTGTTTCATAGGCAGAACCACATGTGATTTGCAGATGATTTGCCACAGAATCCACTGCCACTCATCTAGTTGACAGAATCATTTCACATGCACACTCAGTGTCATCAGCCGTGGACATGGACGGGTGTTTTAATATAACTGGAGTTTGGATAAATTTTGACTTGCCCTTGTTTGTGTGTATATGTTGTTGTTAAGTTCCTTCACATCAGTTCCCACTCATAGCAACCCTGTATAGGGTTTCCAAGAAGCAGCTAGTGACATTGAACCTTGTGGCTCAAACTGACCTTACAGTCCAGTGCATTATCCCTCAGTGCCACACCAGGACTCCTGTTGTTAAGTGCTGCAGAGTTGGTTTCAATCCATAGGAAACCCTACATAGTGCTTCTGAGGAGCTGCTGAAGGATTGGAACTAACAACCTTGAGGTTTGCAGTTCAGTGTTTAGCCTATAGCACCACACCAGGATTCTATGGGTCCTGGAAAAAGACATCATTCTTCATAAAGTGGAGGGACAGTGGAAAAGAAGGAAAGCCCCACTGAGATGGATTGGCACAGTGGCTGCAATAGCAAGCTCAAGTGTCGCTGCAGCCGTGTGGATGGCACAGGACCAGGCAGGGTTTTGGTCTGTTGTTATTAAGTGCCATCAAGCCAGTTCTGATGCATAGCAACCCTGTATAGGGTTTCCAAGGAACAGCCGGTGGGTAAACTGCTGACCTTGTGTTTTACAGTCCAGTGCTGCGCCTACGGCTCCACAGCCGGAGTATCTCTCTCTCTCTAAATATATATAGGTTGGAACTGACTCAATGAGTCAGTTCTGGCCCACAGTGACCCTGTATAGGGTTTCTGAGGAGTGATTGGTAAGCTTGAACAGTCGACCTTGCAGTTCAAACTGACTTTGCAGTCCAGCGCATTAACCCACAACACCACACCAGGATTCCATACAATTTAATTGAATCCCCACCATAGTCCTAGGCTGTATTATTTTCTTTACTTATCAAAGAGGAAAATTTTAGGTTTCAAAGGGTTGATTGAGTAAGAGGTCCAAAGTGCAAAGTTTTGATTCCATGAGGTAATTTAGCACAATGATGGTGCTTTTAACCACCTTGCTCATTGTCTCCCCAGCATGGAACTTCTAGTACCTGCAGCTGCTGTACTGATTCTTCAGTTAGAACAATGGTGTGTGTGTGTGTGTGTGTGTGTTGTTGTTGTTGCTGCTGGTGGAGTTGTCACTGAAATAGCCCCTAAGAGAACATGCTGCATATGCTTAAAACAAAACAGTTTCACCAATAAAAACTATGGCTTCTATCAAGTAGACTGTCTTTCCAAACTTCCCCCTTTGTATAAATCTCTGACTTTCCTACTACAATTTGAGAGGAAGATTTGACATCTTCAAGGATGACATCAAAAAAATAAAGGAATAACAAACAATAAACATTGCACAACTATGCTAATTCATGCCCTAAAGGAAAGACAACAGGAAAAATGTAGAGTTTGCCAAATGGAAAAATAACTAAACTGGTAGAGGACAGAAATGTTAATTCAGACTTCAAGATGACAAAAGGCTTCTTACAAACAATGGGAATTGGAAAAAAAAAAAAATTGTACTCAGTCCAAACCCTCAGATGTATGTAAGAAGCTGACTCCCACTGAGATAGATAGATGGAGGCGTCATTTTAATGAAGACAATTAAACTTTGCACGTTCACAGGGCTTTCTGTATTCAAGTCCTTTTCTGGTTGGTATTGATGAAGCAACTCACAAAAAAATCGAATGCTTACACTGCAATCAGGGCAAGGAATGGACTTGAAATGCAAAGTGCATGGCTCAGTTTGTCTTGGGTTCAATACATTTTCCGTTAGTTCTTCATGGGTGGGAGGGAGGCATGCATAGAATAGCTGGCCCTGTTTTTGGATGTACCCGAGGTCATTATTAGTATGTGCCTGTTCCTTATTTTTATCCTAGGAGCAATCTTACCTAAATTGCTACCTTCTCCATGTGATATTATTTAGAACAATGTACAATTAGCTACATTTTTGCATGAAGAACTCTTTTTTGAAAGCAAACATGATAAACTTTGGTAGTATGGCACCCCTGCAAATGATGCCTGATTGAAGCAGCTTAACATAGTAATTTATTTATCACTCCAGATGATACTGATCGTCTTTGCCTATGTCAACATCTCATTGTTTTGTGAGTATATTGGGGTCAAAATCAGCATCTCATTCATACGAATATTTATACCCACAGATGCATGTCAGTTTGCATTTGCTATCATTTTATGCTAGTCCAGAAGGAAAAATTTCCTCTCCAATTAAATGATTGTTATATTCTTGTTGGAAGATATGTTCATTTATATTATTCTGATGTAATTGCTTTTATTTTTTAAAATGATTTTTATTTATTATATATTTAATTATTTTATTTATTTTTCTGTCTTCAACTAAATTTTAAACTCTTAAACTAAAAATCCCAATCCCATGCTTTAGAGTTGATTTGGACTCACAGAAATCCCATAGAACAAAGTAGTATTATCCCCTAAGGCTTCCAAGCTGTAGTCTCTTCCAATCCCTGGAGAAGGGCATCATGTTTGGTAGAAGGTCAGAGAAAAAGAGGAAGATCCCCAATAAGATGGATAGATACAGTGGCTGAAACAATGGGCTCAAACTTAACACCAGTTGTAAGGATGGCACAGACTATACAGTGTTTCAACCTGCTATGACTGAGAACAGACTCATAGACACCTAACAAAACCCACAACTACCTTTATGGAAGCCGACTGCCAAAGCTTTTTCAAGAGAGCAGAGGGTGGGTTCAAACTGCTGAACTTTTAGTTAGCAGCTTATTGCTTAACCATTGTGCCACTAAAGCTCCTATTTAAACTCTTAAGTATAAAAACAACAACAAAAGATTTATGCTGGTTTTTACCTTGTCTTGATGCTCAATCTCAGTAAACAATAGATGCCTTTTAACATTTGTTAAAAACCTGTAGACCTAAATCCAAACCTACTACCATGAGCCCATTTCAACTCACAGTGACTTTATTAGTCAGATTAGAATCGCTCCTTAGGGTTTCTGAGACTATAAATCTTTGTGGAACAGACAGCCTCAGTTTTGTCCAATGAATCACCTGATGGGTTTGAACTGCTGACTTTGCAGTTAGCTGCCCAAAGTATAATCCCCTCTGCCAACAGAGCTCTTTGTACCTGGCATTGGCAGGTTGGTAGGTGTAAAATAATTAGTTGTTGGGTGGTAGTGGTGGTGTGCTGTGGCATCGGTTCTGACTCATAGCGATCCTGTATAGGGTTTCTGAGGTTATAAATCTTTATGGGAGCAGAAAGCCTCCTCTTTCTCACAAGGGGTGGTTGATAGATTTGACTGCTGACCTTGAGGTTAGCAGTCCAGCTTGTAATCCACTATGCTACCAAGACTCCTGTTAGATATCTGTAAATGTGTGATATCAGACAAATCAGGTTACAGCCTTAGAAAACCTAGTTCGAAACAGATTGCATTTTAAAAACCAATAAAAATGAAAAAGCAGTTTCGAAAGTTTGAAGGAAACTGATTGCCAAATGAGGTTCCTCTGACACCCCTGCAGGATTGGCGAGCCCCTTCTGTCACAGAGGAGGCAGGTTTAGCTGTGAGGTTGAGGGGGCAAGATGCACACTCCCTGTGTCCATGAACTGGGCGGGAAGCTCCCGTGACTCTCACTTGTCTCCTCTGAGTATCTTATGGTTTCACCTCTGATATTTCAATTATGCATATTTCCCACTACTTCTTCTGTTGGCTTTTCATCACTAGCTTTTCAACTGTCATGTTATTATGTTACTTTAAATCTTGTTGAAAGGGTGCCATCTTCGTAGAATGTGTGGTGTAGAGAAAGTACTTCCTCTCCGCCGCACCTCGGAGGTCTCCCCTGGGATCATAAAAAGTGCACTTTACAGATGATGTTTTACAGTTCAGAGTGCACAGGCCACACATTTTTCACTCCTTGTTTGAATTATTCACACCATTCCCTACGTTCCCACTCTAGGCTAGTTGTTGGAGAGAAGTAGATAAAAAAATGCATGGGTAAAGTTAGCCTTTGCTGATTATTTCATATTTGTGAAACAATTTTTTGTGCCAATTATGTCTTTGCAGATGACAGAAACCATTTAGTCTAATGACCATAATAATTAATTTTCATTATGAAGCAGATTGGTTAATGATGCTGAAGCCTGAGATTTCATTATGGAACTACAACACAAAACTTGCCCACACTCATAGAACATAACTTTCAAGTTTGCAAAATTAAGGAAGAAAGCAATCACAATTTCTCTCATAGAGTCAACTGAGGCAAAGTCAGGGTGAAAGTGTTAAGGGCTTAGGCAGTTCTTGGGCCTCACCCTAGGCCACTTGAGCCAGAAAGTCTAGGAATAGGTTGCAACCACTGTGTTTTCACAAGCCCTTCAGCTAGTTGTGATTTAGGCTAAAGTAGGAGAACCACTGGTCCAGAGGACAAAGGAGAGATGGTAGAGGAAGCTTTCTCCTGGTGTGGTGCTGTAGGATCAGCACTGGACAAGGTCGACGGTTCAAACCCACCAGCTGCTTCTCGGAAACCCTATACAGGGTTGCTATGAGTCGGAACCGACTAGACAGCTCTTAACAGCAAGAACAACTCCAAGTGTTAAGTTTCCTGGGTAGCACAAATGGCTTGCTAACTTAAAGGTTGGTGATTTGGTACATGTGACAATCTGCTTCTATTAAGATTTCAAGCCCATTGCCATGGAGTCAATTCCAACCCAAATCAACTCGATTAAGACAGAGTAGAACTGCCCTATAGGGTTACTAAGACTGTACTCTTTATGGAAGCACACTGCCCCAACTGTTTCCTTCAGAGCAGCTGATGGGTTCAAATCATCAACCTTTTGGTTAGATTCCAAGAACCTAAACACTATACCACCAGGGCTCTTTTCTGTTAAGGTTGCTGTTGTTAAGTGCCGTCAAATAAGTTCTGACTCACAGCAATCCTGTATAAGGTTTCCAAGGAGCGACTGGTGAGCTTGAATCTCTGACCTTGTGGTTCACACCAACTTTGCAGTGTAGCGCACAACAGAACTCCTGTTAAGATTATAACCAAGAAATCCTTCAACTTTGTGGAAAATGGGGTAGAGTCTACTCAACATGACTAACAACAACACTCAAGGTTTTGTGGCCACCAAATTTCCCTATATTTAGAAGAAACTCACTAAAAACTCAAAAGTAGCATGTGTTATACTAGATTTAATTGTTTGCCCTTTGCAATGTTAGATAAACAAACTAGAATTCAAATAGAGATTCATCACATGTGATCAAAATCTCAGCCACCACCAGAGTATCTAATGAGTAGAATTCAAGAGATCTGATCCCAGAGAACTTGCAGGCAATTTTGTATTTGTCTATTCACTTTGTAAACAAGTATTTATAGAGCAGAACTTGAGATCAAGACATGTTCTAGGCACTGAGAATTCAGTAGTAATAAGATAAATAAAATCTTAGCTAACATTCTAAAATGGAAAGGCAAATAAATAAACAAATTTATAATGCCACATGGAATTCCATGCTATAGAGATAAATAAAAGGTGCGTGGCAAGCGATGTAGATGTGAGGGTCACTATTTTATATAGTTGGTCAGGGAAATTCTCTTATAAGTTCTGATATTTAAACAGAGAGCTGAAGGCAGTATGAGAGAAAAGCAAGTAACTATCTGGGGAAGAACTCTTAAGACTGAGGAAACAGGAGGTGTAATGAGTGCTTGGTGGGTTCACAAACTGCATTTCAAAGAAGCTAAGAACCTAGGTAAGGTCACAAAGCTAATAGTGGAGACTAAACTTGCTTGGATAATTCTACTAGGATAAGCACTGAATCGCAAGATCTGTTTGCAAAATTTCAAGTTTGCAAAATTAAGGAAGAAATGCAATCATGATTTCTCTCATAGAGTCAACTGAGGCAAAGTCAGGGTGAAAGTGTTAAGGGCTTAGGCAGTTCTTGGGCCTCACCCTAGGCCACTTGAGCCTCACCTACACCAGACATTCCTCAGAAACTCTATACAAGGTTGCGATGAGTTGGTACTGACTTGACAGTTTCCAGAGGGTGGCATTGTTGTTGTTAAGTGGCTTCAAATAAATTTCAACTCAATAGTGACCCTATATAGGGTTTCCAAGGAGCTCTGGTAGTGTAGTGGTTACAAATCAGGCTGTGAACCTTAAGGTCAGCAGTTAGAAACTACCAGCTGTTCCGTGGGAGAAAGATGAGGCTTTCTGCTCCTGTAAAGATTTACAGCCTTGGAAACCCTGTACAGGGTCACTATGAGTTGGAACCGACTCCAGGGCACATTACAACAGCAATAGGGTTTCCAAGGAAGTGCTGTTGGGATTGAACTGACAACTTTGCAGTTAATAATCCAGTCCTTATCCTATGGTACCATATCAGGACTCCACAGGGTAGGACTCTGAAACAAAACAAAACAACAACAAACCTTCATATGCTTGATTTCAAGACCTGTGGCTTATAGACACTTGATGGCAAAGTTACCACAGTATAATCCAGGCCGGGACTTCTTTTGATTTGACCAGCTGTGGTTGTCCCTTTGGAACTATGACTGACTCAATCACTTCAAATGAAAGCCTCAATTATATAATGTTTGATGCTATTCAGAGAGGGAAGAGATAGAACTCCACTATTTCAGCTGTTGTCCTTGGTAACATAATTTTTAAACTGCTCTTGACTGAGCACTTACTATGTTCCAGGCATAGTAAGTGCTTATTATGTCCAGCACTTACGATGGACAACATTTGCAGAGAATGAGTATTCCTGAACACTTAACTGTGCTCATGAGGAACCTGTTTATAGATGAAGTTCAAACAGAACAAGGGGACACTGAATGGTTTAGAATCAGGAAAGGTGTGCACCAGGGTTGCATTATTTCACCATATATTTTTAATCTGTGGAGTCTTGGTGTGGTGCTGTGGGTTAATGTGCTGGACTGCAAGGTCGGTGGTTCAAGCACACCAGCTGCTCCTCGGAAACCCTTTACAGAGTTGCCATGAGTCAGAACTGACTCGATGGCACATAACAACAACAACAGCAATTCAATTTGTATGTTGAGCAAATTATCCAAGAAGCTGGATTATATGAAGAAGAACATGGCATCAGGATTGGAGGAAGGCTCATTAACAACCTGTGTTATGCAGATGACACAACCTTACTTGCTGAAAGCAAAAAGGATTTAAAATATTTATTGATGAAGATCAAAGACCATAGCCTTCAGTATGGGTTACGCCTCAATGAAAACAAAAATCATCACCACTGGACCAGTACATTGTTGTTGTCATTAAGTGCTGTCAATTAGTTCTAAATCATAGCGATCCTATATTGGATTTTCTGTATAGGAGAGGTTAGTGAGCTCGAACCACTGATCTTGCAGTTCAAACCAACTTTGCAGTCCAGTGCATTAACTCACAGTGCTTCAACAGGACTCTGGACCAGTAAATAGCATCATGATAAATGGAGAAAAAATTGAAGTTGTCAAAGATTTCGTATTATATATCCACAATCAACACTCATAGAAACAGCAGTCAAGAAATCAAATAATGCATTGCATTAGACAAATCTTCTGCACAAGAACTTTTTATAGTGTTGAAGATCAAAGATGTCAAATGAGGACTAAAGTGTTCGTGACTCAAGTCATGGTATTTTCAGTAGTCTCATATGCATGTGAAAGTTAGACAGTAAATGAGGAAGACCTTAGTAGAATTGAGGCATTTGAGTTATAATGTTGGAGAAGAGTTTTAAAGATATCATGGACTTACAGAACAACAAACAAATCTGTGTTGGAAGAAGTACAACCAGGAGAGGTGGGACTTGATGGCAGATTAGAGAGAGTGCAGTGAGGATCTCCATCAGCAACAACACAGAATACCGGATGAAGCAGGATTAGGGGATGGTCCTAGAACTCTGAACTACATATGAAGGAATATTTAGAAAGTTTGAAGGCTTACAGCCAGTAGAATTTGTAGCAGAAGCAAGAAAGCTGGTGCTTTCTGATCTGCTGGACTCAGTGGATCCCGGAGCAGCCATTTTGGGCAAGACAGAGCAGGGGAAGGATCAGAGTCACTGCGGACTCCTGGCCCATCAACAGAGATAAAGGTGTGGACATTCTCTCTCTTTTCTTTCTTGTCTCTGTTCATTGGTCTCTTGCTGTCTGTGCATCTCCATTCTGGTGACTAGAGGGAGTGTTTGAGCGAATGGGTACCCCCTAACCCCAAAGGGTTGTACTATACATGAGCACATATCTGCTCAAAATTTAAAGGGAACAGTTCCACTTCAAACCAAACATCAGCACAAAACAGCCACAGCCAGACCTGAACTATTAATCACTAACAAGAAAAAAAGACTGAATGGGAGTTGTGGAGTGGGAGAGAGCCAGACTAAAAATGAAACAGGCTGAAAATGAAATCCTGAGTTAATTCATAATGACCAACAGTGACATCTTGAAATTTTTCAGGTGACCTTGAAGGCAAAAAACTGACAGAGGGGCATTAAAGTCATGCTCATATTTTGCTAAAGATTTTTTTTTTTCTGTCTCTCTTCTCTGTCTTCTGTGATTATAGCCTATAGTATCCAATCTGTCTTTTTGTTGTTGCTGTTTTGATTTTGGTCCCCTTTTTACCTTTAGGAGCTCTTTCTCTCCTTACATTACCAAAGAAGAGACAGCAATTGTGATCATATAGTCAAGCTACAATCACACCCTAAACATTCTACCATCCAGGTAAGAACCAATACCAGCTGCCATATATCAGACAGTTACTCTGAGTTGAGTAATAAGAAGACTGAAAGGGGAAAACTGTCTCCTGAACATATCTACCTGGAGGCAATCAGAAAGCATAATAATACATCAACATACATTCATCTAATTATTAAGGTCACAGCTAAATACTGAAGATGCCCAAGAAACAGTTGACCATCTCTGGACATGCCAGAAACAATATAAAGTGAC
>NW_006408519.1:20750039-20751605 GCF_000296735.1 Chrysochloris asiatica | reverse complement strand
GAAACAAAACTATAAGAACAAATTCAGAGGATCTGGGAAGTCAGTCTATGATCAAAACATCGACAATATAAAGAAGATAAAAACATAGGAACTGAGATCAAGGTGATAAGGAGGTCAGGTAGATTACAGGATAAAATGTTCTTGTTGTTAGGTGCCATCAAGTCAGAACCAACTCATAGCGACCCCATGCACTGCAGAACGAAACAATGTATGATCCTGGGCCAACCTCACTACCACTGCCACACTTGAGTCCATCAATGTCTCCATCTGGATAAAATAGACATTTTTAAATGGAGGGAAAAGTTAATAGAACATAAGGTAGCTTCAAAGGAAATTAATACTTCACAACATACCAAGAAAATTAAAATCCAAGAAGAACATGGAAACATTAAAACTATGAAGAAATTGACAAGAAAGAACATAGAAAACACAAAGTCAGCACGGGAAGGCATGCAGAACAAAGAAACCAGCAGCACAAGAAAACATACACAATGACAGCAATTAATCAATACCTATAGATAATTTCACTGAACGTCAATGGATTAAATGCACCAGTTAAGAGACAGACAGTTGCAAAATGGATAAGAAAACGAGGTCCTTCAATATGATGTCTGCAAGAAGCACACCTTACATACAAAGACAAAAACAGACTAAAAATCTAAGAATGGGAAAAAATATACCAAGCTAATTGCAATAAAAAATGAGCAAGAGTAGCAACACTAACCTCTGATAAACTAAACTTTAAGGCAAAAACCAGAATAATAGATAAATATGGACATCATCTCATGATTAAAGGATTAAATGGACAAGATGACAAAACCATAATAAATATCTATGCACCCAATGAAAGAGCTCCAAAATATATAAAGCAAACCGTCAGAGATTTGAAGAAACAGACAAACCTACAATAATAGTGGAAAAATTTAATACACCACTTTTGTAAAAGGATAGAACAACCAGAAAGAAGCTCAATAAAGGCACAGAGGAACTAAACAATAGATGTGTACAGAGCATTCAAGCCAACAACAGCACAATACATATTATTTTCCAGTGCACATGGAACATTCTCCAGAATAGACCATGTGTTAGGCCACAAAACAAACCTCCATAAATTTACAAACATCAAAATACTACAAGCATCTTCTCAGAGCACAATGCTATAAAATTAGAAATTTACAATAGGAAGACCAGAGAAATAAAGTCAAATACATGGAAACTGAGTACAGTTGAAAAGCTGAAAAGCAACTGGGTAGTGGAAGAAATAAAATGTGAATTCTCAAAGTTCCTAGAAAGAAATGAGAATGAAAACATAACATACCAAAATCTTTGGGACACAGCAAAGGCAGTGCTGAAAGGACAATTTATTGCAATAAATGCACGCATCCAAAAAGAATTGTTGTTGTTGTCAGGTGCCATCGAGTCGGAACCGACTCATAGCAACCCCATGCACAGCAGGATGAAACAATGTCTGATCCTGGGCCAACCTCACTACCGCTGCCACACTTGAGTCCATCAATAATGCCACCTGGCCAATCCATCTCATTAGGGGTCTTCCTCTTTTTCTCT
>NW_006408519.1:20731475-20747579 GCF_000296735.1 Chrysochloris asiatica | reverse complement strand
TGTAGGTGCATGGATATTATCCTATCACTTATAGCATTGTACCTCATGACTGATCTGGATATGTTCTTTTTGACGATGAATGCAACACCATTCCTTTTAAATTTGTCATTCCCTGCATAGTAAACCATGTGGTTATCAGGTTCAAAATGGCCAATACCAGTCCATTTTAGCTCACTAATGCCTAAGATATCAATGTTTATGCGTTCCATTTCATTTTTGACCACTTTCAATTTTCCCAAATTCATACTTCATACATTCCATGTTCCAATTATCAATGGATGTTTAAGCTGTTTCTCTTCATTTTAAGTTGTTGCCCATCAGCAAATGCAGGTTCTGTGAGCTTTTCTCCCCCGAGTTTAACTGTATTCATGTCATTATGGTCACCCTTCTTTGAGGAGGCATTTTTTTCCACAGTCGCTTTCTGAGTGCCTTCCCACCTTGAACCAAAACCAACACATAAATACATTTATAACAACTAGAAACAGACCAGCAAAGTAAACCTACAGTCAGCAGAAGAAAGGAAATAATAACGATTAGAGCAGAAATAGACAACAGAATTAGAAAAGATTAGAAAATAAACAACAGATTAGAAAACAGAAAAACAATTGAAAGAATCAACAAGACAAGACGCTGGTTCTTTGAAAGAATTAATAAAATAAAAAAAACCATTGGCAAACCTAATGAAAAGAGGGAGAAGACACAAATAACACACATAAGAAACCACATAGGTAATGTCACAACAGAACCAATGGGAATAAAAAGGATAATAGCAGAATGCTATGAAGAGTTGTACTCCAACAAATTTGAAAACTTAGAAGAGATGGATCCATTTTTAGAAAAACACAACCTGCCTAAGCTTGCACAGAGTGAAGTAGAAAACTTGAACAGACCCAAAACAACAAAAAAAAGAAATTGACCGAGTCATGAAAAAACTCCCAACCAAAAAAAGTCCAGGTCCAGATAGCTTCACTGGTGAGTTTTACCAAACATTCAGGGAAGAGCTGTCACCACTTCTACTCAAATTATTCCAGAATATAGAAGAGGATGGAATACTACCTAATACAGTCTATGAAGCAAGCATAACCCTCATACCAAAACCCAGGAAGGACATAAATAAGAAAGAAAATTATAGCCCAATATTCCTCATGAACATAGATGCAAAAATTCTCAACAGAGTCATAGCCAACAGAATTCAACAACATATCAAAAATAAAACCCCATCATGACCAAGTGGGATTCATATCAAGGATACAAGGATGGTTCAACATTAGAAAAACAATTAATACAATCCACGCTATAAATAAGAAAAAGAATCACATGATCATATCGATTGATATAGAAAAGGCATTTGACAAAATCCAACATCCATTCCTGACAAAAACACTCAGCAAAATAGGAATTGAAGGGAAATTCCTCAACATAATTAAGAGCGTATATAAAAAACTAACAGCCTACATTACTCTCAATGGAGAGAAACTGAAAGCCTCTCCTCTGCAAACTGGAACCAGACAAGGATGTCCTTTATAACAACTCCTATTAAAAATTGTATTGGAAGTCTTAGCCAGATCTATAAGGCAAAATAAGGAAATTAAAGGCATCCAAATTGGCAAAAAGGAAGTAAAACCTTCTCTATTTGCAGATGATATATGATTCTATACATAGAAAACCCCAAAGACTCAGCAAAAAGAACATACTGGAACTCATAGGAAGATTCAGCAAAGTGGCAGGATATAAGATCAATATATAAAAATCAGTTGGATTCCTCTATATTAATAATGACAGCACTGAAATGGAAATTAGGAAAGTAATACCATTGATAATAGCCACCCACAGGATGAAATATTTAGGAATAAATGTAACCAGAGAAACAAAGCACCTATACAAAAAAACAAACAAACAAACAAAAAAACCCACAGAACACTACTACAAGAAAACAAAAGAGACTTACAAAAATGGAAGAATATATTATGCTCCTGGATAGGAAGACGTAACATTGTGAAAATATCAATACTATCCAAAGCAATCTACACATATAACACAGCCCCATTCCAGATTTCAACAACATTCCTTAGAGAGATGAAAAACACAATTTAAATAACTTTATTTGGAAAGAGAAGAGACCCAGGATAAGAAAAGCACTGCCGAAGAAGAGGAACAAAGTTGGAAGCCTCTCACTCCCTGATTTCAAAATTTTCTACATGGCTACAGTGGTCACAATAGCCTAATACTGGTACAATGAAAGATACATAGATCTATGGAACAGAATCAAGAATCCAGAAATTTACCCATCCACATACAGCCAATTGATTTTCAACAAAGGGCCTAAATATATTGCATGTGGAGGAATTGGTTTCTTCAACAGATGGTGCTGGCAGAACTGGAAATCGATATGCAAAAGGTTGAAACAAGACATTTACCTCATGCCATATGCAAAAACCAATGCCACATGGATTAAAGATATAAATGTGAATCCCAAATTATAAGGGTCATCAATGAAAAAATAGGGACAAATTTAAGAGCTCTAATACAGGGTACACACAGACTACGAAACATTGTGAAAATGATACAAACAAAAGAAGACAAAACAGATTATTGGGACATTCTAACAATGATAAACTTATGTGCATCAAAGGATTGCACCAAAAGAATAAAAGGGGAGCCCACAGAATGGGAAAAAAAATCTTTTGCAATGACTTATCAGGCAAGGGACTAATTTCTAAAATCTATTAGGAAACTATAACATCTCTACAAGAAAAAGACAAGTAACCCAATAAAAAAATGGACACAGGACATGAACACACCATTAAGGAAGAGATTTGAGCAGCCAATGAACATATGAAGAAATGTTCACAATCATTAGCCATTAGAGAGATGCAAATCAAAACAACAATGAGATACCATCTCACACCAGCAATAACAGTGAATTTCAAAAGGGCAGACGACAATAAATGCTGGCAAGAGCGTAGAGAGACTGAGACCCTCCTACCTTGCTGGTGGGATTGCAAAATGGTCCAACTACTCTGGAAGGCAGTATGGTGTTTCCTCAGAAAGCTGGAAATAGAAATACCTTATAATCCAGCAATTCCTCTACTTGGTATATATCCACAAGAAATTCGAGCCATAACACGAGTAGATATATGCACACTAGTGTTTGTAGCAGGACTATTTACAATTGCAAAAAAATGGAGACCACCTAAGTGCCCATTAATGGAAGAATGAATAAACAAACTTTTGTACAACTTCACAGTGGAATATTATGCTACCTTGAAGAATAACAAGGAAGCTGCAAGCCATTACATAACACAGGTATACCTCAAGGACATTATGCTGAGTGTAACTAGCAAGTCACAAAACACAAAAAGATAAATATTACATAATACCATTATTGTAAATGCTTAAGAAAAGGTACCTATACAAAAAGGGGAAAGAAAAAAAAAGAAGTACAACCATAATGCTCTTTAGAAGCCAAGATGACTAGACTTCATCATTCATACTTTGAATATATTATCAGGAGGAACCAGTCCCTAGAGAAGACAGCATGCTTTTTTAAAGTAGAGGGTCTGCGAAAAAGAGGGAGACAGCCAATGAGATGCATTGACACTATGGCCGCAGGAACGGGCTCAAGCCTAACAGTAATTGTGAACATGGCAGAGGGCCAGGTGGCGTTTTGTTCAGTTGTATGTAGGGCTGTTATGGGTCCGAAATGACTGGGTACAACCTGACAGCAACAATGTTCCAATTACTGAGCTAAATAAATGACCACATTGAGTCCTTTCAAAAATAATTTTCAGTTTTCATGTTAATGATTAGCACTGTAGGGTAAGCACTGAACTATTAACCACAATGTTGATGGTTCAGATCCACCAATTGATCCTTAGAAACCTTATACACGTTGCTATGATTCAGCACTGACTTGACAGCACTTAACCAAACAGTAACAATGTCAGTAGATGGCCTCCATGAGAGCAGCGATTCTGTCTTGTTCATTCTTCACATCTCCTGAAGCAATTCTTGGCCTACAGTTGGTCCTCAGCTTCGTTCAACGAATGAATGAATGAAACTCAGCAAAATAACAACAAAACACCTGCCTATATTGGAGCTGATTCTAGTGACCTGAGTTGATTCTGAGCGATCCTACAGACCAGAGTATAAAACTGTCCTGGCAGCGTAGTGATTACGAATCGGGCTGTGAGCTGCAAGGTTAGCAGTTCGAAACTACCAGCTATTCCGCGGGAGGATGAGGCGTTCTGTTCCCGTAAAGATTTACAGCCTCGGAAACCCTGTGCAGGGTTGCTATGAGTAGGAATTGACTCCAGGGTACTTAAAAACAACCACAATAGGGTTTCTGAGGCTGTACATATTTATGTTAGCAGACTGTCTCATTTTTCTCCCTCAGAGCTTCTGGTGGGTTTAAACTACCAACCTTTTTGTTAGTGGCTCAACATTTAAGGTCTCCTCTGAATGAATGAATAAACTTATTCATTTATAATTTCTATAAGTCATACAAGTAGTCAGTGACAAAATTGGGGTTTGAATTCACAGTTTGTAATTCCAAATCTTTAGCTACTTTACTGCATTCTATCACTGGACCACAGCGTAGTAGTTACAAATCAGACTGCTAACCCCAAGGTCGGCAGTTCGAAACTACCAGCAGTTCCTCTGGAGAAAGATGAGGCTTTCTGCTCCCATAAAGATTTACAGGCTCGGAAACCCTGTGCAGGGTCGCTATGAGTCGGAATCGACTCCATGGTACTTAACAACAACAATATCACTGGACTGCAAGGTCATTTTAAGCCTCAAGATTGGTGGTTCAAACCCACCGGGTGCTCCTCGGAAATCCTAAACAGGGTCGCTATGAGTCGGAAACGACTCGACAGCACTTAACAACAAGAATCCTGTAATGGGATGGGATAAAAGATTGAAATATGAAGACTGACCATAAGACAAGCAGAACTGGTAGACACTGTGGAAGAAGCAAGTCACAGAAAACCATCAATGAAGCAAAAATAGTGGTCTCCTGTCCATGGTCCGGTTCTGTAGGCTTTCTGGGGATAAACAGAGATGTGCGCTCTCTATCCTCTAAAAGAGCACACTGGCAAGACTAACCCTCTTAGAATAATTAGTTCGCAGTACAATCAATTAAGTGGGACGGCATCTCATTTTATACGGCATCATATCTTAGAGCTTGTCATCTTTGGAATTGCAAACTTGAAACTTGCGAATTATAGCGCTTCATTAGAAACTGAAAATGTTATCAGTATGAGAATGACCCTTATGCTACTTTTAATTAGTTTCATTTAATCCAAACGCCCAACATTTCTAATTTGTTAAAATAGGCTGCCTAAAAGCAACATAATGCATTGAACGCTAGAGAGATCGTTTCCCGATCCTTTCCTTTCTTAGTTTTTTTTATTATTTCCTGCCCCTCCCTTCCCTTATTTACTCTCCCTTTCTTTTCCTTGTCTCTTGCTTCCATTCCCCTTCCGCTCCCAGGACCACCACCCCCAGCCCCATCTCTTACTTTATTAACAGATTTTTTTTTTTTACATTTCAAAGTTTGTGATTGCAACCTTATAACTTCTCTGTAGATTATGGAGAGTTTATATAATTGCACCCACAGTACACATGAGGAAACTATCATTGGAGACATTGTACAACTTGAGAATTTTGCAGTACAAATGGATAGACAACTCATATTTCATAACTTTAGGAACCTTGTGCATTTTAATTTGCCCATTGGTCATGAGGCACAAGCTCAGGTTCAGTCAGAGATACAGACTGACAATACATAATGAAGAAGAATTCATTTCTTACTATTAAAATAAAGGAGAAAGAAAACGGAGGCTGACTTGAAAGTCCTTACTGACTTAACTTTTTAGCTTAGGCAATTTGCTTCTCTTCTGTAATCCCTAGCTTATGATGTAAATAGTGGATAATAATGGATTCCACATATGACATCTTTCATAAAACTAGAATTATATTTAAAAATCATTATGTGGTATGTGTGTGTGAATGGGATTAGGTAAACTTTAGCTCCAACATTGTCATTCATAACCCAAGCATCAGGAGTATCTGACTTGAGGCAGGATTTTTTTTTTTTTTTTCCTTTTTATTGTGTCTTGAGTGATAGTTTACATGGTAGAACAACAGCTTTACATTCATTCTATCGTATTTCGTTTTATTGCAATGATTACAATCCCTTCCATGCATCATCATTCAACAGCAATTGCTTCCATTTCCTCTGTTTATTATTATTTACACCGAAGCACTCAGGAATATATAACCTTTAAAACAACCAAAGGGTATATATACCCTGCAAGCCTGCCTCCCAGCTGCCAGCACACAGCCTCTCTCCCTCCTTGAGTCTAGAGTCTCAAGCCATTCCATCTCTCCACTTCATCATCTCTGCCTCCATCTCTGGCATCGCTGGATAGGGTCCCGCACTCCGCTCTTCTCCCTTGATGGTTCCAGGATCCTCCACTCCTGGACTGCAAGATCAACCATTCCCCTCCTTTGTTACATAATGTCTGAGGTAGTGTTTCTTATCTACTCTTCCATATGGGTTTGTTCTATTTTTATGTATGTATGTGTGTACGTAGGTATGTATTTCTTTGGCCAGTAGGTGGTACTAGCAATAAGTATAGTATTTGTGAGTCTACCATGACAGGGGAAAAAAAGGCATGCTTGGGTTTTGGGGAGGAGAAATAAGCTCTTCAGACTCTAAGCTGGGAGTCTTTAGTTGGATTCCATGGTTTGTCTGGTACGTCTCTAAGTGGTTAAATTGCTTAGTGGTTTGAAGAATTTGGCTTTACATGGGTAGAAAAAATTTTTGGGTGATCCTGTCATATAGGTCCCCTCCCCCCCCAGAGTAATTAAATTACCAGTGACTTTTGATCATGTGATAGCCAGTGCCAGCTCATTTTCTGAGGAACATGATATTAGATCTGATGATAACTCTTTTTCCAAAAGATGTCTTAATAATGAAGCTGTGTTTGAGAGAAGAGGAGCAAAAGCAAGCTCATTACCGTTGTCATTGTTCTGATCCTAACAAGGTTAAAATTATTACAAGCAGTTAATTCTTGTTGGAGACAATGTCCCTGTATAGTTTTGGGAGAACCCTCAGCCCACTTTATCTCCCCCACTAAAAAAAGACCCCAAACCAAATCAAAACAAAAAATAATAACTGTTAAATAGCTGAGCTATCTAATGTGAAGCATTTCCGGCCCAGAGGAGATATTTTCCAAACATGCTTTAATATGAAGCACCTGAGTTGTCAAGGAACTTAAAAAATGTATGGGAAGGTAATTGCAACACTGACTCCAATAGAAATGAATTGTTGTTGTTGTTAAGTGCTGTCAAGTTGGATCGGACCCATAGCGAACCTGTGTAGGGTTTCTGAGGAGCAGCTGATGAATTTGAACCACCGATCTTGCAGTTCAAAACGACTTTGCAGTCCAGTGCATTATCTCACCGTGCCATAGTCACATTAAAGTGAAGGTGAGTATTTCTGTCATTGTTGTCATCTACTTTTCCTCAACTGCTACTCTTCACAAAACGAAATGAGAAATGAAAGCTGACCATAGCAGTCTCACTGATGCCTCATTTGGAGGCAGGATTAGACCAAGTGAAGGCAACGTTAGAGCCCAAGTCTTGCAGCCCAACAGGAAGGGAATCCTTGCCATAAACCATCACAGAAGGCTAGTCAAACGGCTGGGCATAAAACCCAGGAGAGATACTCAGCTAGCTGCTGGAGTTTTCAGTAGCTACTGTTTCAACTCTGGCCTCATTTCAGCCTCATCATTTTCTTCTCTGTGTATTAGTCGAGTTAGGTTTATTTGCTCAGCATTTGTAAGAATTTCATTCTTTGTCCAGACTCAAGTAATACTGCTCTTTTCATTTTCTCCTGCTGAGAGGTGGGTGGGCAAGGGGCATCCTTATTTGTCTATCTGGCAGTTCTATTGTGAGTTATATTTATTGACTGGAAACTTGGCAAGGATAATGTTTTTTCTTGGTAACTAGACACCACTCTCAATTTTTACTTACAAGGCTCCACGGCAACCAGGTGGAACATACATCATTAGCTTAGTGAATAATGAATATATTTTCAACCATGACTTAAAGCTGTTCACTTATAGTCTATTAAACTAAAGAAAAGGTGTACTGAAAACCCAGCTTTCTGCAATAGAATTAAGTAAATCAAAATGATTTTTTCCCTCTTTTTTCAACTTTATTGAAACTCGTTTCACTCTCCAAGAACTAAAAATTAGTTTCCTGTCTTGAGTGTTTGGAATTACTTACTGTCATCTGTTTCAGACGGTGAAGGATGTGATTTAATATCGACAATAAGGCCCCTCTTCCTCATTTGGCAGCTGTTAATTATTTAAACACTAGTCATTTTAATTTGTTTCCAATCATTCTTTTGAGTGACTTGCTTTGCATGTTTTATTGCAAGTATTTTTTTAAATCAAAAGGCAGGCAAACTGGAGTTCTTGAACTGCAACCTATTGATAGGTTGGGCAAGGCAAGGCAGGGTTTCAAGAGTTATGGTTTTCATGATCTCTGCTGAAGGAATATAATATACAATACATCATTTTTATCTTCTTTGTAATAAAAAGTTGTTCCAGGCACAAAGCCTCAGGTTCCTGTATGCTAATGATCCTGGCAGACTGGAAAAAGGGTTTGCATTTCCTGATCTGTCAATTAAGAATGAGACACAGACATCCCAAGTAATTGAAAATCTAGGAGGGAAATTTCTCTTAATGAAACCACCTCTTTTCGGACATTTTTGACATCATCTTCTTTTTCTGATTCTTGCTGCTTTGTTCCCTCTAGCTGAAGTGACTTCTGCTCAATGATGACTCCTGTTAGGAACAATGTGGGGCTTGCATTTCTCCTCACTTAGACACATGTCAGACACTTCCTCTGTTGGGATGGTCTGGCCCTGTGTGTACTCACATGGAAAATCAGCTTTGAGTTGGAAAGAAATGCTGGTATCACTGAACTGAAGTCGGGCATTAGTCTAAGTGCTTGATAAAAAAAACTTTCTCAGAAGACGAACCTCTAAATTTAAAAAGCAGAGGGATATGGAGAAAGAGAAAAAACCTTCACAACCCCTGTGGGAGAGGAGGAACTGTCAACTTCAGTTTTTTTTTCAGTTGTACATAGCAAAGTAATTTCATCTCAGTGTGAAATGGAAAAGGTGGGTGTTTGTTTAGATTGAGGCCATTCGGTAACGATTTTAACACTCATTGGAATCTCTTTGCCAAAGTATTCCAGGGACAAAGTCTGTAATGAACACTTATCTTCCCAATTAAAGTTTCAGTCCCAATGAAAATGTTACCTGATATCTCCCGTCTCCTATTTTCATTCGTTGCTCTGCCTTTACCTTCATGATTGGTGGTCTCATCCATCATTTTTCTAGTGAAATTATCCTTCCTTTGTAACCAGTGGCAAAGCCAAATAGACTGATCTTCTGGCTTAAGAACCGGGTTCGTTAAACTCATTTGGCACTTCAGATTTGAAGGCCAGAAGAATTGATTGGATTTCTGGATGAAATGGCTTCATTTCCTTGACTGAGTGGAATGAAGAGTCATTAAGATTCTTTGTAAATAAAATGTTGATAAACAAAAGACCTTAAATGTTTTGAACAAGACGTAGTTATTTAAATGAACTGTTAATAGTGAACTGTCTGCCAGAGACACTGAGATCTCTTTCATTTTGGTGATAGAAGGATGCCAGCAGTTGAAGCGATGGTGAAGGTACATGAAATGCATTTTGTCATGAAAAGCACAATAACCTTACTTGTCATATTTTCCATATGTCGACTGAGCACAACACTTGTGGCTTCAATGGAGATCATCAAAAGATTCAGGAGGGAGAAGCCTATATACGTAGTTGAGAGAAAGGATAAGAGGCAAAGTCTTTGAAAATATTTGAACTTTTATTTTGTTCATTAATTTGTTTAACAACTGTTAACTGAATTCATACATTGTTTTATACAGAGGTATACATATTTCAATGAGATAGGATGCAGGCCCCACAGCTCATAATTGGGGGGAACGGACAAACTTATGAATAAAGAGTTATTAGTATTTTTATTTACACAGAATGCCAGATGAGTCCAGAAAAGAGAATGAAGTAACTCTTGGAGGGCTTCCCAGAGGAGGTGGTGTATGAGTTTAGCACTGAAATAATGTACGTAAGATCATCGTATAGAAATGTTGGTGGGTTTGGGAGCATGGCTCCTGGCTGAGTAAGGGAGCTTGGGCCAACCCTGATGACAAGAGAAGAGGTTTTCTAGGGTTTACAGTAGTATCAGGATAGGTCCAGATTGTGTAGGGCTAGGCTAAAAACTTGAATCTTTGTCTCAAGAGTATGAACAGAAAGCTTTAAGCAGAGCATGGTCATTATTAGACTTGAGTTTTAGAAGATTACTCTGATGATTGCAGGAGGGATCTGTTCAACATAGAAGAGGCAATGAAGACGGGATGCTATGAAGTGCACTTAAATTGCGTGAATTAGTAGTTCTGGCCTAAGCAAAAACATTTGCAGTGGTTGTTAAATCAGCAGCTGTGAAGGGTCTGAGAGTTCATCCTACTTTCAAGATAACACGTTAGTCTACCACAATTCTAGGTCTGAATGATGAAGGAAGACACAAGACTCCTGGGTTTGAGAGCTAGGTGGTTTCTTCTTTACAACAAAACAGCCACCAGAGCAGACCCAATCTCCATAAGGACTCCAGAGGCTCCACTTACTGTTCCCATTGTATTCCCATGGCATTTGAGTAAGGTCTTGGGAAGTTACTTGTGTGTGCAATGAGGTGAACCACAGGAGAGAAGTTCAAATTTGAGGAGATGCTGAGAATTTATTGGGCTGCGGGCATATTTTTTAATCTTCCCCTCTGGAGAGATTACTCTTTTCCTAGAATGTAAGCCAATCTCCTCTGAGAGAAAGGGGAAAGGCATTTCTAGGTTTATTATTCTGGGAGGTAAACAAAGACCTCTGGAGAGATGCAGCTCTACATCTTTCTGGAGGAATACACTATCTCTAGCTTTCAAAGCGATTTCAAGGCTTCCAAACTGATTCTTTGCATAGAGGACCATGAGAAATTTATGGAATGTTGTCTTCCAAAATGGAAATGGAGATGAGGGGCCAAATAAAATCTATGAAGAAATATTGAAGACTGGAGGTTGGGGAGTGAAGCTGTGGGAAGCTCCAGATTTGACTGAAGTTTCTGATTTAGTAGACTTAGTGGTGGTAGGGAAGTCTGGTGTGGCACTGCAGAATAAGTACTGGACCACAGGGTTGGTTTGGCCCACGAATTTGGTGGTTCAAGTTTACCAGCTGCTCCTTGGAAACCCCATACAGGGTTGCTATGAGTCAGAACTGATGGGATGGCACTTAACAACAAATTTACTAATAAATATATCACAAATATTCACAACACTAATACATTCTTGCTGGCATGCTAGACAGGTATTATTAGGTTCTTTTAAAAATTATTTTGACTTTTGTTTTCCGGGAAGGAGCTCTGGTAGCGTAGTGGTTACGAATCGGTCTGCGAACCTTAAGGTCAGCGGTTCGAAACTACCAGCTGCTCCGCGGGAGAAAGATGAGGCTTTCTACTCCCGTAAAGATTTACACCCTCGGAAACCCTGTACAGGGTCGCTATGGGTCGGAACCGACTCGACGGCACTTAACAACAACAACAACAACATCATACTTCTATTTAACTTGATTTGATGAAGTCCTCGATGTTTGTAATGTCAATGTCAGAAAAAAATCTAGAAAGAAAAAATAAAATACCACAATAGCAACAAATTGAGGAAAAAGCAAAAGTAACATTACTGTCTTCACAGAAAGGCTGCAATACAACTTTGCCATGGGATTATGTGGGTTTCAACTGAGCGTCACTCAGCTGTCTATCCCTAGCCAGACAAGTAACAATAATCAGCCAGGAGGCCACCTAAAGTGCCACAATTTCCTTCCTGCATAGTTCACACTTTTCTTGCATATTTCTTCCCATGACTTGGGCATTCTGAAGAAGTTAGGAAAGCTTTATTAAAGGAAAAACCAAACCAAACAAAGTTAAGTGAAAACAAACAACCAGGTGTCTATCCTCTATTTAGCTATATAAAGATGTGTGGCATTTATCGATCAAGGTGAAGGACAAGCAGGAGCTTCTCACACTAGACACAAGGCCCAGTGGGTTCAGTGACAGTTTCATACCCAGTCATCTCTGATGAGCCATAATTGGAGCAAGTACAGATGGTAGAGTTGGCACACACAGCATCATGGGGGTCAGGAACATCTACTAAGGACTAGCTGCAAAGGACCTAGGTACATGCCATCGTGACAAGTCTTCACAAGTTGGAACACTACACGTGAAGCAGGCTGAAAGGTGGAGGAGAGACTGTGTAGTACTGTTGGCTGCTCATTGGGGGTAAGATGGAATAGAGGGCCGGGAGGAAGCTAAAGGCACAAGGGTATTATGTAGTGGTAGTGGTTATGTGCTGTGGAGTCAGTTCCAACTCACAGTGACCCTGTATAACATTTCCAAGGCTATATATCTTTACAGGAGCAGAAAGCCTCATCTTTTTCCTGTAGAACAGCTGGTAGTTTCAAACTGCTGACCCTGAGCTTAACCAGGCTGACTCATAAACACGACACTGCCAGCGGCTCTTAGAGTATTATGTACTATGCTCTAAAATTCTTTGGAAATCTTTCAAAGATTTCTGCAGCTCTTTTCTAAAAAGTCTCCTTCCATTTGTGAAAGACTTCTTATACCATCTCATTGTAGGAACTGACCATGATGAGCTAGGACAGATAGCAGGCCAGCAGCACACCAAACAACTGGGAAAATGCAGTTCCCAAAGCCACTCCTCCAGTGATGATTTCCATGTTGGTATTCGTGAAACTGATCACCAGAGCATGACAACCCTTCTAGTTAACTTTAGTGGTGACCACAAACAGATTGTGTAGATCCTGGGGATTAAAGTTAATTTCATTCATGTAGTAACTGGGGAGGGGCTGGTGCTCCAGTTGGTGCAATTCTGTACCTCACAACAGCTCAGGCTGTGTGATGATCCAATCCACCTCCTGGCTCCACTCACTGTTCCCATTGTAGTCCAATGGCATTTGAGTAAAGTCTCGGGAGAATGCCCTTGATCTCATGATAAAATACAAACTCTGAAATGCCAGCTATGAGCTCAGCCAGAAACACCAGGGCCAAAACCACGTCATACAGTTTCAGCATCCATGGGATACTGTAGCATCCAAAATAGGCCCAAACTGACAACAGTGAGGCCAGTTTCAATAAGCACATAGGGAGCATTGGTGGAGTTCTAAGCTATGAGAGAAATAGAGGTGCCCAGAGGAAGTTTACTCCAACAGCCAGGAGGATCACCACAGTGGTCCAGAGATCACGGGGAGATGATAAGGCTTTTGAGATGACAGGTTATTCTAGATTTGGTTTCTAATCTCCTTAATGCTGTCTACTTAACTTTTATTTTGGAAAATGGACTTCAAGGGAAACATGAACTTGCTCTATTTTCCCCCCTAAGATGCCTAGATTAGAGCTTCCAAAACAACTTCTATTCCCCAAATTTCCTCAGTAGCCTCAGCTCTTACTCCCACAGAGCAGACTCTTGATGGGCACTGGACATGGCAGAGGAAAAGTAAAGGACATAGAGTAGAAATTATCCAAATTTTAGCTGCTGCACATTCTGAGAATGCAGGAATGCGTTTAAAAATTTTTTTTTTCCCATTTGTGTGCAGTAAATAAAGCATGGTGTGGTGCAAAAAGCCCTGAACTAGGAGTTAAAAGGTGAATGTGACTGTTCTAACTACATCATTGATTAGTCATGGAGGCCTGAGAACGTGCTGTCCTATCTGAGCCCTTGACCCATCTGTAAAATGGGGAGAAGACTGCTTTGCAGTGTTTTGATGACACATGATCAAATGAAGAGGATTTACAAACTGTGAAGATGCTACACTCGTACGTTTTTATTGCTATTACTTTAATTGCCATTGCATTTGAATCTGAATTCTTCATAGAGTCATTGAAGGTACTTAAGACTTAGTGAGTGTTTGATGTTAATTCTTTCTCTTTCTTTTTTTCCTCCCATGAATTCTTGGTCATAGCTTATGAGTTTATTTTATGAAAAAACTTTTCATCTAAAGTACCATTTCAGACTATTTGTGTACACATAAACAAAAGATTAAAGACAACATAAACAGAATGAAAGGAAACAGAACAAACAGACTCAGGTTTGATATGGTCACGTGAGAGAGGAGGAAATTCCCTTCTGAAAATGTCAGTGAGGTATATGTAGGGATCTTCTGAGAGGTGGCATGGGAGGTGGGATGTGACAAAGAGCTGGACAGCTGGGCTTCATGTATGAGAAACCATTATCTTTCCCTTCTTGAAAACTTGAGGGATGGATAAAGCTTGTGACATCTTATGTGTGAAGATAGATAATTGCTCCTTGTATGAGCCCTCTTCTATTTCTAGAGAAAATTCTAGAAGGATAATACCTAACTGAAGTCTAAAGTGGCATTGTAGGAGAAACACTAGACTGCTAACTGTAAGGTTGGTGGTTTAAACCCACCAGGCACTCCTCAGAAACCATATACAGGGTTGTTATGAGTTGGAACCAGTTCAATGGCTCTTAACAACAACATTAATGCCTAACTGAAAATAGGGCACATAGAAAATAGTATTGTGAAGACATGAGGATCTTATCATCACTCTCTGGTGATAAATACACCAAAACCCATTGCTGTTGAGTAGATTCAGACTCATAGCGACTCTATTGTTGTTACGTGCTGTCAAGTCAGTGCCGACTCATAAGAACCTTGTATAGGGTTTCTGGAGATCAGCTTGAACTGCCGATCTTGTGGTTCATATCGACCTTGTCGTGCAGTGCATTAACCCTTAGCACCACACCAGGACTCCAGGGACTCCATAGGACCGCATATAACTGCTCCATAGGGTTTCTGAGGCTGTAAGTCTTTATTGAAGCAGACTGCCTCACTTTTTTCCTGTGGAGTGGCTGGTGGCTTTGAATGGCCAATCTTTATTTCAGCACTGCAATACTTAGGTGAAACACAGACTGAAAATATGGGCACTTCTGGGGAAAAAGAATTCGTTTTTCTTCCCACTGCAGGATTACTTTCAAGTATAAATTTTCTTTTTCTTTGACGGCTACGTAATTTAAAATGCAATTTTATTACCCATAGTATCAAATAACTTTATTATCCAGCATTCAAAATTTATTTTGTCTGGATTGTTATTAAAATGTTAATTATGATTATATCACTTTTAGGACTAGATATTAAATCTGAAAAAAATAAACTATATATTCTCTTTCTGAGTTACAAGGCTTTTGGCTTTAACTTCTTTTCTGATATGTAACTTTTTGTTGTTAAGTGTCTTTGAATCGGTTCTGACTCATAGCGATCCTTATAAGGTTTCCAAGGGGTGGCTGGTGAGTTTGAACCGCCAACCTTGTGGCTCAAACTGAACTTGCAACCAGTGCCTTATTCCTCAGCACCACAAATGCATGATACTGTCCTTGATTCTAATCTAGGCCGTTGTTAAGTGCCATGGAGTCAGTTCCGACTCACAACAACCCTGAACAGGGTTTCTGAGGAGTGGATGGTGAGTTTGAACTGCCAACCGTATGGGGCTAACAGTCCAGTGTTTTTCCTACAGCACCACACCAGAACTCCAATGTATTATGGTGTTCTTGTTAAGTGCCATTGAGTTGGTTTTGACATATAGCGACCCTGTATAGATTTTCCAAAGAGTAGCCGGTGAGCTTGAACCACCAACCTTGTGGTTCAAATGGCTTTGAGGTCTCGCACATTAACCCACAGTGCCACACCAGGACTCCTTATTAAACCCTTATTACAACTTCTCTTCAAATTTTCATATGTTTTTCCTCCTTGTTGTTTTTAAGTGCTGTTGAGTCACTTCCAACTCATAGCATCCCTTTATAAAGTTTCTGAGGAGCAGCTGGAGGGTTTGAACTGCTGACCTTGCATTTCTCAGTTCAATGCTGATCCTACAGCACCACAATCATGATAAACTGACCTTTATTT
>NW_006408519.1:20721919-20727115 GCF_000296735.1 Chrysochloris asiatica | reverse complement strand
CCTCTGCATACAAGGTAAATAGGGATGGGCAACTTAGACAATGGCTATCTAAAATGAGGGGACGATAAAGGCAAGAAGTGACTGGCTTACAAGGTTTCAAGAGGGAGTTTAGTTTAGGAGTGTGTGGGGGAAGATAGACTCCCCACTAAATAGTTTTCATCTTGTCTAGATTTGTCTGGTGAAAAACGATGGGGATAAGATTCTTATGATTCAATAGTGAGTAATTGTTATCATGACTAATTGTGACTGTCACAATTGTAAAGGTAGATGTTTTGCAACAAAAATGGGGGAGTAGTTAATCTTATAGTCCAGAAACAGAGGATTCTAGTAACCATTAATGGAGAAGAGCACAGGTGGAATGGGAGACATTTTCCAGAGGAACAGAGACACCAGAGATGGAGGCAGAGTTGAGGACTTTGAGATAGAGAGCAGTTGAGGACTCTAGATTCATGGAAAGAGAGGGACTGAGAGCTGGCACCCTTTGGTGGTTTAAATTATTATATATGCCTCAGTGTTTACAAAAAAAAAAAGAGCTAAAATGAATAGAGAGAAATACTGTTAACTGATGGTACATGGAGGGGATTATGATTATTGTAATGAAACAAAGTATATGATTTGTTGAATGTAGAACTGATCATCTGCCCTGTAAACTTTCACTCAATTCACAATAAAGCCTTTTTTCTTAAAAAAAAAAAAGAAAAAAAAAAAGAGATGTTGACTATGACAGCTCTATTCTGATGTTTAGAGATTCCAAAATAATGGAAGGCAAAAGTTGATGCAAGGAGAAAGAAAACGTTTCAGAGAAATGTGGAGATATCTAACAATAGAGCTACAAGAGAAGTAAGCAGCCCTTTCATCCAGAGAGATGAAGAAATCAAGTGATTGGAATCATGAAAGCAGCTTGTTTAACCAGGGCAAAGATGGGCAAAATGATGTTCTAGGGTAATTCTTGTATCATCTCTGCTTTTCAGGTTGTGCTCTTCCTACCTGAGGTTAGAGAAAGAACTCCAAAAATGACATCATTGATGACTTTAAAGAGGGAGAAATGTCAGCTTAGGGAAGAGGTGTTAATGGGATTTAGCTCCAATTTAATTTCATGAACAAGAGATCAGCAAGTGTTATGAACTACTAAATGTGACTAGATTGCGTAAGAAGTAGTGAAGATTTACAAACGTCCAGGATCATTTCCTCTCAAGTGCAGTAGATCCTTATACAATTCTTACAGTTTAAGGCAAGTTAGTGGTGTAACGAATTAGTGAGTTTAAACAATTCTGCTTTACACCTGTTAAAAATTAATTAAATCATTGCTCTTTTTTTTTTTTTTTGCAAATCCAGATAGTTTCCAAATAAATTAGATGTTACCCTGCCTTGGACATTACAAACAAATTCTTTAGCTCAGGACTTAAAATAGCAACTTGACTAGTTACTAGACTTATGAGAATAATCACCTGAGTTCGTAACACCTGGATTCCTCATCAGTTCTTGGGGAACACTGCCACCATTGTCCTTTGGGTAGTGTGAGCTAATTGAAATTACTGTGCAATAACCTTGTATTTGTGTCTAATGAAATCATAACCTCACTGGAAAAGGTATGGTGCTTGCACATTGGATCCTTACATAGGCTCATAATCTCTGAGTTACAAAGAAAGGAGAGTAATAGAAACTCTCTAAGAGAAGGAAACTTACGTACTTATAATTAAGGTCTGCAATGCTATTTCTTGATTGCAAGATTATGCAGTGTACGTATGTGCTGCTGTGTGTGTACACACACTCTTACTTCTGGGGATGAATGAACAAGCAGTTCTGGAAAAAATAAGCAAGCTTGGAAGTGAAATCCAAAGTATGGTGGTGAGGACACAGACAGAGGGATGTGTTAGGTTGCCACAAGTTTGTCCCTTTCTCATTTCAGTGTAATAGACAGTACAACTACGTTTCTACAAATGGCTAATACTGTGGCCTCTCTTTTAAATGCTACTCTATGTATCTATCATTAAGATATCTCAGGTTTATCAAAAGATACAGTCTACTGGCAAGCAAAATTGATATTAAAAAAAAAAAAAAAAAGTCTTAACAGGGGAAGAAGCCAGGTAGGCTGAAAGAAAACAATGGGAAAATATTATTTTGGTAAACGTTCTCACCAATTGTTAATTCTTTCATTCCAATAAGGAGCCTCTGGGTGGTGTAGTGGGTTAACCAAACTCAGTTTCTAACCCCAAGGTTGGCAGTTCGATTCTACCCTGAGACTGCTCAAAAGAAAGACATAGTGATCTTCTGAAAAATGCGCTGCTTTAGACCCTATAGAGAAGACCACAATGCTACTCTACACACATGGAATTTGCTTTGAGTCCAAGTTGACTTGATGGGAACGAACACTTTCTTGGTTTTAATTCTGAGAAGTAGCAATGATTTCATAGCTGGGTAAACTGCATTTTCCCTACCACCTACCCTGACCACACTGCAGGTTCTCTGCTGCCTCTGACGTCCAATGGCATCTACTGTCTGTCTATATAATTCACTCACCAATGAGTGTTAACTTGCTTTGATCTAAGGTTTGCTCATCATTTAAATCTTTAGTTGCAACTTAACTTTGTCTTTGCTTGCAAGAAGCTTATACACTAATTGAGGAGAAAACTTTTTTCTTTACGCATCTTGCTTTTCCCTAGCAGAGTGACGTAGAGAAGGTTGGTGCTAAAAATATGTCTGTTGTTTTCCTATAGAATAACTTCAGGAGATCTAACGAAGCAATTTTGTCCCTTTCCTCAGCAATAAACAGCCATTAGTTTATTATTGTAAGGTTGCCTAAGGCCAGGTTTTCAGAATAAAAGTGAGTATGAGCCATCTATCAAGGAAACAGAATTAGTTAGCACAATAAGCATTTTCTTGTGCATCTGGCCTAAAGTAAATTTTCTATCTGTATAGCCCAAATTCTTTAAATAATGACTTATTTCCTGTGGTTATCAGAGAAATCTAAGTCTAATCTAAAAAGGCAGAAAATGCACTCTAAATGTAGACTAATAGTGAGTAAAATGTGAAGATAGTGTCTCTTACAAAAATATCAATAAACATTCCAACAGGATCCCGGGCACTGTGACTTAGATCTTGGGGGTAAAAGCTTACACTTGGTTCTGCAAATGATTAAGATTACAGTTTGTTCGAAGTATCAATCTCCCCTGTACAAAACCGATTCTGCTCACCAGACTGACCTATAGTGGTGTGCGGGAGGCCATCGAGTGTGTCTTACAATCCTGGGAAGTTTCAAGAATTCTAAATCAGCAGATTTCAGGTTTTCAGGATAATTCCATTTCCTCTTCTTAATAAGGGTTCTCATTATGAATGAAAAAAATATCATTGCTTATATAAAAACCATTTAGGATTCTTGCTTTTATCTTAGTGATTACTAGTGACTATTCTAAATGTGCTTTTACATTTAAAGGCCTTTCCCCCTCCTTTCCTATTCATGAGTTCTGAAGCTGCAATAAGTAAGCCTTCTCCCTCTTTTTCCAGACTCTTCCCTCTGGTTGTTTCAGACCCTCTGGCAAGTCTTTCATCCTCTGTGATGCCAGGAAATAGAAGAGCTAGTTGGAGTTCTGCAGCTTTGTTTGTGTATGTGTGTGTGTCAAAGGAAGGGGCACAGACGTCTTTAACACATCAGTTCTCATTGGTTAATTGAACTTACATTTTTTTTGTAACTATCGGCTGTCCCTGCCCTCCCCAAAGTCCCTTGGCATCCCTCTCGTAAAGACAAGACCCAAGGAGGTCAGACAGCCTCTCTAGTTTTGCCAAGCATCACTCAGCCTCAGCTGAAGTAATGTTTACATATATGATCTTTCCATGCCATTTAAAATATGTAATGGATACTGTGAAAACAATAGCCATATTCAAGTTCCATTGCTGTGCACAAATGAGCGAAATATTCCAATACTCATATCAGGGCCTAATAGGTATAATTTTGCTCATGATAGAGTAATGCGCCGCAGCTTTCCCCAGACTGCTGGGTAAAACAAAGAAGTGGTTGTCAACCTTTTCAGAATCAGATGTTAATGATATTTCGTGTCTTTGTTGAGTCTGTGGAAAGCAGCTACTGCACCTAGAAGGGAAATGACTTCCATACCAACTGCCCTCAGCCAAAGTCATTCGGACTGGGAAAGCTGGACCGATTCCATATTTACATTTCAGAAAGAGGTGTGAAAGAAGATTTCAAGACAGAATTGACTACGCTGCCTCCCATTTGCCTTGCCTGATGTTCAATCTTATCAATGCTATGAGGGGTCTTATTATTTCCAACATATATAAAGGGAAAATGTAATGTAAACAAAGGGCCTATGTGTTTTGGCAAAGGAGGGAAGTGTTTTCTGTATTTCGTGTATTTTTGGAAACCTCTGAAATCCCAAAGTCATACATCTTCCAAGGTTTGCAGGAGGATTTATTCAAGCTTTGCCTGAACTCAGCAGCTTGGAGAGAAGTTGCTTTGCTGCATCTTTTGTAGCAAGCATGTATTTGGTCTTTTTCACAGAGCTGCTTAGGAAGATTGGCTGCAGCCCTTGTTGAATAATTTGCTTTTTGCTTTGTCCTAAGCCCGCATTTTGCATCACTACTGTATGTCTTCACTTCAACAAAATTATTTTGTTCATTTGTTTTAAGGAAATGTCTTAATTCCAATTCCAAATCCATCCAACAATAAGGCCTCTTGGTACCACGCTCCAGCTGCTGGGAATTAGACCACTGTTTTTGACTGGATACATAGAATTTTAATCTTAAAACTTTTAGAAGACTCTGACGGATACAGCTCTGAGGCTTAGATTCACACTGTTCATCAGAAAACACAAGTCCCACTATAGTTTTAAATAGCAAAACACATACTACAAGTTGCTTTTTAAAACACTTCCAGTATTGAAATTCTACTTTCACTGAGATAGTGACCCACCTTTAAATAAAACCCTTCCTAGCCAATTACCATACGTCGATTCCCACTCATGGCAAGCCCATGTGTGTTAGAGTAGAATTGTGCTCCACAGGGCTTTCAATAGCTGATTTTTTTTTTTTTTTTGGAAGTAGATTGCCAAGTCTTTCTTCTGAGGTACCTCTGAGTGGGCTCAGGCTTCCAACCTTATAGTTAGCAGCCAAGTTCATTAATCATGCTCTACTGTCCCCTCCCTCCCATCCCTGGTTACCAAAAAAGTTTTTTTTTTTTTTTTT
>NW_006408519.1:20720848-20721819 GCF_000296735.1 Chrysochloris asiatica | reverse complement strand
AATGAGATATCATCTCACACCAGCAATAACAGTGAAGTTCAAAAGAGCAAAGGACAATTAATGCTGGTGAGGGTGTGGAGAGACTGAGACCCTCCTACATTGCTGGTGGGATTGCAAAATGGTCCATCCACTCTCGAAAACAGTATGGTTCTTCCTCATAAAGTTGGAAATAGAAATACCTTATGATCTAACAATCCCTCTACTTTGTATTTATCTACAAGAAATGCAAGCCATATCCTGAGTAGATATATATACACCAATGTTCATAGCAGCACTATTTACAATAGCAAAAAATGGAGACAGCCTAAATTCCCATAAGTGGAAGAATGGATAAACAAACTTTGGTACATACATCAAATGGAATATTATGCTACCTTGAAGAAAAACAAGGAAGTTTCAAGCCACTGCATAAAATGGATGAACCTTTAGGACATGATGCTGAGTGAAATTAGTCAGTCACAAAAGGAAAAATACTGCATAGGACCATTATTGTAAATGCTTAAGAAAAAAATACCCACACTAAAAGGGGATGGGGAAGAAAAATTCTATGTTGGCTACCAGGGTGTAGGGGGTGGGGTGAGGGGAGGGAGGGGAAGGTGGAGCACAGAGTAGGGAATAGATACGAGATAGTTTGGGTGTTAGGGGGCAATATACAAGAAGCAGAAGGGGAATGGAAAAAAAAGGCAAATGGCAAAACATTTAGGCTGGTTTGCATGAGCTAAGTGGGACAGAGGTAAACAGTGATGTATGCTCAACCTTGGAACAACAGGGCTCTGGGATACAGGAATGGAGACATGGTTTGAATGGGTAAAAGAAAGGAAACAATCTTACGATGCTTAGTTATCTTATGAATCTTTGTTTCCCTTGCCTACTATTGTAAATTAGACACTTGATGGGGAGAGGAAGGAATAGTCAGAAACATCACTATAGAAAGCCTATTTTCAGCATATAACTGATTGGAATACCTAAAA
>NW_006408519.1:20700964-20702352 GCF_000296735.1 Chrysochloris asiatica | reverse complement strand
GATGACCTTTATAATTCTGGGATTCACATTTAGGTCTTTAATCCATGTTGAGTTGGTTTTTGTATATGGTGTGAGATAAAGGTCTTGCTGCAGTCTTTTGCAATATTGATTTCCAATTTTGCCATCACCATCTATATCTTCCTCATTCAATGTATTTTGGTCCTTTGTCAAAGACCAGTTGGTTATATGTGGATGGGTTAGTTTCTGGATTCTCGATTCTGTTCCATTGATATATGTATCTTTCATTGTATCAGGCTGTTTAGACCACTGTAGCCATGTAGTAAATTTTGAAACCAGGGAGTGAGAGGCCTCCAACTTTGTTCTTCTTAAGCAGTGCTTTGCTTATCCAGAGACACTTTCCTTTCTATATAAAGTTTGTAATTGTTTTTCTATGTCTTTAAAGAATGCTGTTGAAACCTGGATTGGGATTGCTTTATATCTGTAGATGGCTTTAGATAGTACTGACATTTTCACAATGTTAAGTCTTCCTATCCAGGAATACGATATATTTTTCATTTTTAAAGTCTCTCTTTGTTTCTTGTAGTAGTGATTTCTAGTTTTCTTTTTTATATGTCCTTTGTTTCTATGATTAGATTTATTCCCAAGTATTTAATCTTTTGGGCATCTATTGTAAATGGTATTGCTTTCCAAGTTTCCTTTTCAGGGCTCTCATTATTAGTATAGAGGAACCTGGCTGATTTTTATGTTGATCTTGTACCTGCTACTTTGCTGAATTTTCCAATGAGTTCCAGCAGTTTTTATGCTGAGTCTTTGAGGATTTTTATGTATAGGATCATATCATCTGCAAATAGAAAGAGTTTTACTTCTTCTTTTCCAATTTGGATGCTTTTAATTTTGTAGGTCTCTTTTGATTTCCTGTAGTTTTCTTTGACGTCCTTTGTTTCTCAGCTTAAATTTATTCCTAGATATTTCATCCTTTGGGTGGCTATTGTAAATAGTATTCCTTTCCTGATGTCCTTTTCAATGCTGTCATTTTTGGTATAGAGGAATCCAGCTGATTTTTTTATGTTGATCTTATATCCTGCCACTTTGCTGAATCTTCCAATGATGTCTAATAGCTTTTTTACTGAGTCTTTGGGGTGTTCTACATATAGGATCATATCATCTGCAAATAGAGAAAGTTTTACTTCCTCTTTGCCAATTTGGATGCCTTTAATTTCCCTGTCTTGCCATATACCTCTTGTTAAGACTTCCAGCACAATATTAAATAGGAATGGTGACAAAGGCATCCTTGTCTGGTACCTGTTTTACGTTCCATTTTTGAATTAACCTTACAAGTATGGTCTGGTTTAAGTCCCCTTGGTTCTTTTATTTTAATGAGCTGTGTCATTGGGGGTCTTTCTTGCCCCCCAAAATTATCACTGTAC
>NW_006408519.1:20681384-20700270 GCF_000296735.1 Chrysochloris asiatica | reverse complement strand
AAGCCTGTTCAGGCATTTCTCCTAATGAGAAAGAGCCCAGGGCTGGCCAGAGTCATTTTGGAAGACTGTCTCATTTTAAGCTGTTCCTGTTGACTCTCCCTCTTCTTCGATTCTGGGCCCAGTGGTCTTTGCTGAGCAGACCCGTGCCTGTGTGTATTAGATCTCTCTGAGGGTGGAGGGGTGTCCACTCACTCAGGCACCCCCTCTAGTCACCAGAGTGGAGGTGCACAGACAGAGAGACAAATAATAAAAAACAACGTTCACACCTTTACCTCCAACAATGGGCCAGACCCCTGTGATATGAGCACTCCCCTGTTCTTGTATCAGCTCCATCATGCCACGAGGCCCACTTTGGCATGAAGATCAGAAAACACCAACTTTTTTTGCTTCTGTTACAAATTCCACTAGCAGTAAGCCTCTGATCCTTCTAAATATTCCTTTATATGTAGTTCAGAGTTCCAGGACAATTCCCTGAACCTGCTTTGTCTGGTATTCTGTGTTATTACTGGCAAAGGTGTACACAGTGCTTCTCCTTAATTTGCCATCAAGCTCCGCCTCCCTCCCTTTTTGTATGTACACAAAATACACAGAAAAAAATATATTCGTTTAAACGAGTGGTTCATTCTGTTGTGCATAGGGTCTCTATGAGTTGGTCCAACACAGATTTATTTGTTCCCAGCTATCCTCACTTACTTGTTATGTTACATGTTGGGTTCCTAATAGAATAAACCTGAATAATTTTCACAAAATACGTTTGAGGTAAGCACAGTCTATAGATACAGTATTAGAAGAAAATAATATGCTGAGACATCCAGAGTTTTATCCAAAGGTATTTTCTGATTAAAAATGAAAACATATTTACTACTATGATTCAGAGCCTCTAATGCAGGAATTAGATCTTGAAAATCATTGTCTATTTACTTGTCGTTAGGTGACATTGAATTGTTTCCAATTCATCTTGACCCTAAACACAACAGAATGAAACATTGCAATTATTGTTACATTTGAGATCATAGCTGCTGCCACTGTGTCCATCCATATTGGGGGTCTTCCTTTTTTTCGTTGAACCTTCACTTTTTCAAGCATGATGTCTTTCTCCAGTGACTGGTCCCTTCTGATAACATGTCCAAAATATGAGACATGAAGTCTCACCATCCTGGCTTCTAAGAAGCATTCTGGCTGTACTTCTCCCAACACAGATTTGTTTGTTTTTCTGACAGTCCATCTTACTTTCTTCTTCAACACTATAACGCAAATGCACCAATTCTTCTATGATCTTACTTATTCATTTTCTAATTTTCACGTGTATATGAGCCAATTGAAAATACTACGACTTGCGTCAAGTGCACATTAGTCCTCAAAGTGACATCTTTGCTCTTTAACACATGTAAGAGGTGGTGTGCAGCAGATTTCCTAATGCAGTACATCATTTGATTTCTTGACTGATGTTTCCATGAGTGCTGATTGTAGATCTGAGCAAAATGAAGTATTTTCTACTTCATTTTTTTCTACATTTATCATGATGTTGTTTATTGGTCCATTTGTGAGGATTTTTGTTTTCTTTATGATGAGGTACAATTCATACTCAAGGCTGTGGTTTTTGATCTTCATCAGTAATTATTTTAAGTCCTCTTTGCTTTCAGCAAGCAAGGTTGTGTCATCTGCATATCTCAGGTTGCAGAAAGACTAATGAGTCTTTCTCTAATGCTGATGCCACTTTATTCATACAACCAATTTCTCGGATTATTTGCTAAGCATACAGATTGGGTACATATGGTGAAAGAATACAACCCTGGCACACACCTTTACTGATTTAAAATCATTCAATATCCCTTTGTTCTGTTATAATAACTGCCTCCCAATTTGTATTGAGGATCCTCATGAGCACAATGAAGTGTTCTGGAATACCCACCTTGGCAACATTATCCATAGTCTGTCATGATATACACAGTTGAAAGCCTTTGTATAGCCAATAAAGCACAAGCAAATATCTTTTTTGATATTCTCTGCTTTCAGCCAAGATCCATCTGACTCAGCAGAGATATCCCTAGTTCTATGTCCTCTTCTGAATCTGGCTTGAATTTCTGGCGGTTCTCTGTTGATTTACTGCTGCAACTGGTTTTTAATTGTCTTCAGCAAAATTTTACTTGCTTGTTATATTAATGATATTGTTCAATGATTTGCATGTTCTATTGTGTCTCTTGGAATGGGCTCAAATATGGATCTCTTCGAATCGGTTGGCTAGGTAGCTGTCTTCCAAAAATCTTGGCGTATATGAGTGAGTGTCTTCTGTGTTGCATTAGTTTCTTGAAAGTTTTCAATTTGTATTTCATCAGTTCGCAGAGATTTGATTTTTCCAATGCCTTCAGTGCAGTTTGAACTTTTTCCTTCAATACTATTGGTTTTTGATTATATGCTACCTCTTGAAATAAGTCAACATTGACCATTTCCTTTTGGTACAGTGAATCTAAGTATACCTTCCATCTTCTTTTGATGCTTTCTGCATAATTAAATATTTTCCCCATAGAATCCTTCAATACCACAAGTTGCAGCTTGGATTTTTTTCCCTTCAGTTCTTTCAACTTGAGAAAGGTTGGCTGTGTTCTTCTCTTTTGGTTTACAAGCTCCAGGTCTTTGTACATTTCATTATAACATTTGACTTTGTCTTCTCAAGTTGGCCTTTTGAAAATTTCTGTTCAACTCTTTCACTTTCTCACTTCTTTCCTTCGCTTTATCTTCTCTACACTTAAGAAGAAGTTTCAGAATCTTTTCTGATATCCATTTTCTTTCTTTCTTGTCTTTTAAATGACTTTTTGCTTTCTTCTTGTATGATGTCACAGATATTAACCTACAACTTTTCTGATAGTCAATCATTAGTGTCTAATACATTCAATCTATTCTTGAAATGATTTCTAAATTCAGGTAGAAAAGATTCCAGGTCATATTCTGTTTTAATTTTCTTCAGCTTCAGCCAGAACTTGCATAGGAGCACTTGATGTTTTTTGAAATTTTCCACCACCTCTTCCCACAGATGTAGTCGATTTGATTCCTGTGTATTCTATCTGGTGAGGTCCATATGTATAGTTCAAGATAAATCTAGAAATGTTCTTTGAGACAATGAATGTAATGCCATTCCTCTTTAAAAAACTGTATGATTGCTTAAAAATGGTCAGTTCCAATCCATTTTAACTCACGAATGGCTAGGCTATCTATCTTTATGTGTTCCATTTAATTTTTGACAAGTTCCAATTTTCTAGATTCATACTTTGCACATTCCATGTTCCTCCTGGATATTAATGGTTGTTACAGGTGTTTCTCCTCATTTTGAGTTGTACCCCATCAACAACTGATGGTCCTGATAGTTTTACTTGGTTCATGTCATTATACTCATCTCTATTTTGAGGAGGCAGCTCTTCCCCAGTCGTATTTTGATGCTTTCCAACCTGAGAGATTCACCTCCTGGCATGATATCTGCCAACATTCTATTGCTACTCATAATGTTTTCATCTTCTGGTATTATATTTGACAATATTCTGTGACTGTTCTTAAGGTTTTCAGTGGCTAAACTTTCAGAGGTCGTCTGCCTGTTTTTTTTAGTCTTTCTTAGTCTGGAAACTCCACTGAGATCTGTCCACCCTGGGTAACCCCTCTGGTTTCTAAAATACTAGTGGCATAGTTTCCAACATCACAGCAACATACGAACTACCACAGTAAGACAAACTAACAAATGAATAGTGGTTCTATTTACTGGCTCCCTATGTGTCTGACCTTTGTCTCATAGGAATTGGCCTTGGGCTGATGAGTTTTATTTGCTTTCTCTTTTGTGAAGTCAGAATTGGTCTAATGTCATCTCCACCTGATGACTGTGGTAGTGGTTGTGTGCCACTGAGTTGGTTCAGATTCATAGCAATTCTGTATGGGGTTTCTAAGGCTATAAATCTTCTCATTTTTCTCTCATGGAATGAGTGGTAGATTCAAACTACTGCTCTTGTGGTTAGCAGACCAGCTTATAATCCACTGTGCTACCAGGGCTCCTTCATCATTATTATAGGGAGCCATCTACTTGTTGTTGTTAGGTGCTATCGAGTTAGTACCTACTCATAGTGACCTTATGCAAAGCAGAATGAAACACTGCCTGATCCTAGGCATTAAGCCATCTACTTAGTGGCTGCCTTAAAATAATGATGTGGGGATGACATCAGACCTCCTCTGACTTCACAAGAAGGAAGGAAAATCAAGCTCATTAGTCCCAAGCCAATTCCTCTGAGGTAGAGGCCAAACATGTCTGCACCCTCTTACTTTCTTTTCTGGGTCTGACACTAACTCTCCCTTCCTCAGCACTCTCTTTTCTGCTGGGTTTGATCATTTATTTAAATGGCCACACTGAACTCACAGATAATACTTATGATTATGGGCTTTGTTAGAAAAGTTAACAGATTGCAATTCAGGAACAGAAATGTTCAAGAAGTAGTTCTTCAGTCAGGAGAGACTCTTCCCAGCCATACTCACAGGTGGGTCTAGGTCTCTCAACCCTGTAGTACCTTGACCTCTGCTCTGCTTGAGTAATGTTACAAAGTTTTTTGAGGGCCGTTGATAAATGCCCAAGAATACACCACTCTGCCATAAACCTCAGCCTGAAGTTGGTCAGCTCTAGATCTGTGGATTAAAAATGAGTTCCCTCAATGAAGTGCCTGTAGGCACCCCACTTCACAAATGAGCCAATGTCCTGCCCAATGTCTGTCTCATGAACTGGCTCTTTGTTCTGCTATTGCTATTCCTCTGCCACTTCTCTGTTCCTTCTCTGCTGCCACATCTTTCTGTCTCTGGATTGAGAAGGTTCAATGTATGGGGATCTCAGGGCCCAATGGACACACTCAATTTCTGACTTTTCTTTCCTGTTGTTAGTGAGGTTCTTCTTCCTGTTCCTGCTTATGAGATGGCTTGTTTTATACCTAGCAGGATAGCAAAATTGATCAATGCCCACATTAGAGTTCCAAGTGTTTAGTCACAATTAACGCTGTTAACAATCACTCAAAAATGAATCATATAATCTTAACATCTTCCCTCACCTTCTGTCAGCCATACCCATCAAAAAAAAGAAGAAACCCACTCAATCTGCATAGTGTTACCCAGTTTGGTAGAAGTTACAAAGACTATGACTACAAGAGCCATTTTCAATATTTCATTGTACCACATTTTCGTATTTATTGCAATATTATCTTATCTTTAGTTTACTTTATATCTCAGATATATCTGTCAATAGATAATGTGTATTAAATGGATTATGATTCTTTAGTTTTGATTATAGATTGGATTCACATCATAGAAGAAATCAAGTTCTTGGCCTCTATATTTTAAACACTGTGCTAAATTATACTCAAGATTTATATATTTCACATCATCCCCCATAAATAATCTAGTTTATACATTAAGGAGGAGGAGAATGATGGAGATTAAATGATTTGTCCATGATGCACAACCATGTGCTTTCCTCTCTGCTTGGTTTCTTTGTTCCCTCCATTTTAGTTTACTTTGTTTATAAACCTTTTTTTATTGGTTCTGCATAGCAGTTAGTCTTTTCTGTGAACCATCTTGTGTGGGTGAAAATTTTTTTGTATATTAGAAGGTAAATTGTATCATAGATGTTGAGAATATTCTTTGGACAGATCTTACATTTATTTATATTTTTTCTACCACTGTTCTCCAAAAGATTCCTTATATATTTCAATCCTCAAAATTCTGTGAGTTTGAACATTGCTGTTTTCTCTGTCATCACTGCAGTATGCAGGAAATAATCTCATTTCATATGCTTTCAGGCATTCAGGAAATCAAGACATGAAAACCTGGAATTTGTCTTTACCCATTTAGCCTCTGATCCATCAAACTCAGTAGCTTGCCTCTAGGAAAGATCAGTCTTTGATTCCTCAAAAGATCTTCATCTCTCTATTATATATATATATGATTAATGATAAAATGCTGTGTTCCAAATACAAAATTCTGCTTCATTTATGTAACCACCAACTCAACCATAAGAGAAGGAAAGTAATCTAATGAATGGTGATGAAAGAAATAGTGATCCTTATGCTTTTTCTATGTAACATGTCTTCTCTGCACTTCAGTTTATGGTTCTTAAGATGGGAATATTCTCCACTTTATTACAAAGATTAAGAATCCATAGTGGCATAATGGTTAATTGCTCAGATGCTAATTGAAATGTGCAGGGTTTGAACAGACCAGCAGCACCTTGGGAGAAAAGAGTTGGTGATCTGCTCCTATAAAAATTTCAGCCTAGGAAACCCTAAGGGGAGTTCTGCTCTGTTGTATGGTGGTCATGGTTATGTGCTGTGGAGTTGGTTCCGACTCGTAGTGACCCTGTACAGGGTTTCTGAGGCTGTAAATCTTGACAGGAGCAGAAAGCCTCATCTTTCTCTCATGGAATAGCTGGTAGTTTTGAACTGCTTACCTTGCAGTTCACAGCCCGATTCATGACGCTACCAGAGCTCCTTGCTCTGTTGTATTGTGTCACTATAAGTTGAAATCAGCACAACAGTACAGAACAGCAATAGAATAAGCTTTAAATATGATGAATATGCATGTGTATCAAAATCCTTTTACTAGGAAGAGCTCTTTTGTAGTATTACCCTTTTCTGGACCACCAAGGAACATCTTGCAAGACCAAGCAATGTTTCACTCTGTTGTGCATAGGGTAGCTATAAGTTGGCATCGACTGGATGGCACCTAATAACAATAACAAAGAATATTACTGATTGATCCAACACTAGTCACATAATAAACGCTTTCCTCTTTTTTCACTTCATGCATTAGTCCATTTGTGAAAATGTTTTGAGTACATTAAAGTCTTAAATGAAACTTTGCTGCAAAAACAAATTGACCAACAAAAAGTCAATAATGTTGTTTCTGTATTTCTATGTTCTATAGATTCATCCTACACTTATTTTTTTTGAGGACTAAAACACATTACTACCAAATATGGTAGAGCTAATAACAGGGTCAGAATGACGATATCAACCAAACTGGGAATAAGAATTCTATTTGTCTATGTAACTCTTGCCATTTGTCTATGGCAATTCTTTCTCTGGAGTACAAACATGAGGGGCAGGGATATACAAGTATGTTCCCTGCCTAACACTGAGGCAGCTAGAAGAGAAGAGGGATTGGCAGAATCTCTGGTGTAAGATTAGGTGATCACTTGAACTATTCAATGTTATTATGTGTTGTAAAACCATCTCCTTCCCAAAGGATAAAAGAAATATGTGCTTTGGTCATTCATGAGTATTAGAGTAAAATATAGCTAATATTACCTGCTAATATATTGACTCTAGATTGAAGACTGTGATGTGTGTAAACAAATCAAGTGACTGAGTTGCAAAAAAAAGGTTAATTTATTTTTGAAAACTACAGAAATCTTACAGGCTTGCAGTTGCCACTCAAGTTCTGAATTTTTGTAAGTACTTCAAAGTGGCAATATCAATGAATTTGTTCTGATTATCACTGTAAATTGATTAAACTTTAGAAATTTCTGGAATTGTGATGCTGTTGAATCAGCACTGAACTGCAAACCATAAGGTCAACAGCTGGAACCCACCAACTGCTCCTCATAAACCATATACAGTGTCACTATGAGTTGGAACCCACTTGACAACACTTACCAACAAAGTGAATTTAAGTCCATTTTGTTTGTTGTAAAGTGCCCTTGAGTCGGTTCCGACCCATAGCGACCCTGTATAGGGTTTCTGAGGAGCAGCTGGTGAGCTTGAACTGCCGACCTTGCAGTACAAACGGCTTTGCAGTCTGGCGCATTTACCCACAGTGCCACACCAGAGCTCCTTATACAAGGGATTTATTCTTCTGAGGGACATATTCTTCCAAACTTGATGTGACAGCCACTCCCCTAGAGATGAAGGTAGGCACCCTGGAGGAACAGTGGGTTAAGTGTTGGCTGCTAACCACAAGGTCAATGGTTCAAACCCACGAGAAGAAAAATGAAGCTGTTGGCTCCTGTAAAGTTGTACAGTCTAGGAAATACTAAGGAGCAGTTCTACTTTATCCTATAGGGGTCACTATGATTCAGACTCAATTTGATGGCAGTGGGTTTAGAAACTAGGGTGCATCTTTCAAGAATGATTTAAGTAGGGCTTGAAGGACTGGTCATGCAGTTGTTGCCATCCTGGGAGCAATATATATTGAAGCAGACCCTTGTTTTGGGGGAGACTGTCTACTGAATAGGCATGAGTGAGATTGCTTGCTGTGTGGACTCTCTTCTTTGGGGTGGAGACCCGTGATGGATCATCATCCCTCAGTGACCAAGCAGGTGAAGGAATGACTAATCCTGGACTTCTGAACCACGATTCATACTTCATACATTCCATGTTCATATTATTAATGGATGTTTACAACTGTTTCTCTTCATGTCATCTATGACAAGAAATGGCTAACTGACTGGAAGAGATCCATATTTGTGCCCATACTAAAGAAAGGTAACCCAACAGAATTCAGAAATCATCAGACAATATCATTGCTATCCTGTGTGAGTAAAGTTTTACTAAATGTAATACAGAAACCGTTGCAACCATGCATTGAGAGCAAACTTCCTGAGGTTCAAGAAGGATTCAGAAGAGGATGTGGAACAAGGTATATCATTGCTGATGTCAGATAGATCTTGGCTGAAAGCAGATAATACCAGAAAGATGTTTACCTGTGCTTTATTAACTACGCAAAGTCTTTTGATTATATGGATCATGACACGCTATGGACAACATTGCAGAGAATGAGTATTCCAGAACACTTAGTTGTGCTCTTGAGGAACTTGTACATAAACTAGGAGGCAGTTGTTTGAATAGAACAGGGAATACTGAATGATTTAAAATTAGGAAAGGTGTGTGCCAGCATTGTATTTTTTCACCATACTTATTAAGGTGCTCTGGTAGTGTAGTGGTTATGAATCAGGCTGCAAACCGCAAGGTCAGCAGTTTGAAACTACCAGCTGTTCCGTGGGAGAAAGATGAGGCTTTTTGCTCCCATAAAGATTTACAGCCTCGGAAACCCTGTACAGGGTCGCTATGAGTTGGAACTGACTCCATGGCACATAACAACAACAATTCAATCTGTATGCTGTGCAAATAGTCCAAGAAGCTGGATTATATGAAGAAATAGATGGCATCAGGATTGGAGGACAACTCATTAACAACCTGTGATAAACAGATGATACAACCTGGCTTGCTGAAAGCTGAAATTGTAGAGGATTTGAAATACTTACTGATGAAGATCAAAGACCACAGCCTTTGGTATGGGCTGTACCTCAATGCAAAGAAAACCAAAATCCTTACCACTGGACCAACAAACACCATCCATATAAATGGAGAAAGACTGAATTTTCCAAAGACTTTATTTTGTTTGGATCAACACTCATGGATGTAACAGTCAAGAAATCAAATAGTCAAGAAATGCAAACAGTCAATTCAAATCTGCTGCACAAGACCTCTTTGAAGTGTTGAAAAACAAAGATGTTTATTTGAGGACTAAGGTGTGCTTGACTCAAACCATTGTATTTTCAATAACCTCATATGCATGTGAAAGTTGGACAGTGAATACAGAAGACCATAAAAAATTAATGCATTGAAGTCATGGTGTTGGAAGAGGATAGTGAAGGTACCATGGACTGCTGAAAAAACAAATAGATATGTGTTGGAAGAAATACAACCAGAGTGCTCCATGGAAGCCAGGATGGCCAGAATTTGTCTGTGATGCTTCGGACATATTATCAGGAGGAACCAGTCCCTGAGGAAGGATATCATGTTTGGCAAACTGGAGGTTCTGAGAAAAAGAGGATGAACTTCAACAGATGGATTGGCACAGAGCCAGCAGCAATGGATTCAGGTTGAGCAACAATTGTGAGGTTGGCGCAGAACTGGGCAGTGTTTCATTCTATTGTGCACTGTCACTATGAGTCACTAGCAACTGGCACCTAACAACAACAACAGCACACATGTAAAAACTGAACAATGAATAAAGGAGACTGAAGATGAGCTGATACCGCTGAATTATGATATTGATGATGAATATTGACTACTACCACAGTATGCCAGAAGAACAAACAAAACTGTGATGGAAGAAATACACAGCTAGAATACTCCGTAGAAGTGACAATGTTAAGACTTTGTTTTATGTACTTTGGTTTTATTGTCAAGTGACCTCTCCCTAGAAAAGGACATATGCTTGGTGATACAGAAGGTGAGCAAATAAGAGGAAGATACTAAGTGAGATTAATTGATACAGTAGCAGAAAACATGGACTCAAACATAGAAATGACGGTGAGGGTGAAACACAACTTGGCAGTGTTTCATTCTGTTATATATAGGATTGTATGAGTCTGAACTAACTCAATGACACCTTATAAGAATAACATGGCTGTCTGTAATAAACTAAACTGAATATATGTGTTGTAAAAAAAAATAATAATGATTTAAGTAGGAACCATGCCTAGAAAAGAGGAAATTAATAAATTTTCTAACTTCTTTGTTCCTTTGTGTTTCTGTGAAACCCAGAGGAAAACACCCCAAATGATGAGTGGACATGGTGCAATGTAGTTCTTCCCAATCTTTTTTTTACCTACAAACATCTTCAGATGGTATGCATCCCTGAACTTGAAAATGTTGTTTGGAGAAAGTACCATTCAAGTAGTAGATAGAACCTCTTGTTCCTAAGGTTTCTTTTTTAATCTCATGATTTCTTTTTTAATCTCTTGTTGCTTGAACTTCATTGGCAAATAATTCATCAAGCTATATGTACCAATTTCATGATAAAATTTCATATTGATTCTCAAGTTACTATATTTTTACACAAATAACACATACCTTCTACATTTGTTTGGAGATTGGCTGAGGTATTTTTGTAAGCACAGCTATGGTTATGTTAAAATTTTTTTCATGTTGCTTAAAAAATTAGTGTAATGTGTTTATGAAAATACCGTTTAAGGGAATTGGTTGGCAAACAAACCTAGAAGCACAAGTTATTTGCGTAAAAGTGTGATTATTAATACTTGTTGTTGTTGTTAAGTTTCGTCCAGTCAGTTCCTACTCATGGAGACTTTGTATAGTGTTTCCGAGGAGTGGTTGGTGAATTTGAACTGCTGACCTTGTGGTTCAAACCAACCTTGTGGTCCAGGGCATTTTCCAAAATTTGTTATTTTACCTAAGCTCAAAATTTGTTCCTAATAGGTCAATTACTAAAAATACATTTAAAAATTTGACTGTATATAAAAAAAATGAAAATCTGGGAATAAATGACCTTTTGGTCTCCATTGTATAAACAAGGTTGGGGACATCTTCTTTTTTCTGGTGTTAAGACAGTGTTTGACCTATAGTTGTCCTTTGTCTATTATTAACATTCTTCACAGTTCAGATATATTTTTACTGAGCCAGTGAGAATCATCATTATCTTGCTAAACCTTTATTTATTATTGTGAGCAAAGTAGAACTTCACTTCTCTCCTGAACTATCTGTGACACAATCCAAGGAAAATCAATAGGTTTCCCAATGCACATGATAATCTTGCAGATAACCTCAATTATCTTTAAAGAAACCATTGCAACAAACTTTTCATAGGTCATTAAACCATTTCTCTTACTTTTTAAAAGGTGGATATGGGGAAATACAGGGAATGGAGTTTTGGAAATTGGCTCAGATACTGTTGTGAGATTACAACTATAGCATCATTACTGCTGAGAACTTATTCCTTCAACTACTGCCACATTACTGGAGGGATTAATGAATAGCCACATTTTAAGAGATAGCATTTATGTGATTTAATCACCATTAAATACCTGCAGAACAATTAAGAGATCCGGTCCAGTCTCCTGTGATGCTTCTTGTAATAAAACATTATGACAGACTTAGGGGTATCAGATTTTATAGTGCCTTTATATTAAACTCACCACATCGATCATCTCTCACTGATAAAGCTTTAATTAGTCAGGTTATTTAAATGTGAAATAGTGACCTAATAGAGCTCCAAGTCTAGTAATAGCTAGGTAAAAAAGGAAATATGAATTGCAAGATCGTTGCTCTGCAAACAGATGAAAAAGCCTATAGTTTAGATTCTTTCATTTTGATATAGTACCAACACTTTATTTGCTTTTAATTTCTCATTATGCATTTGTTCAGTTACGTTAGACATCCTGAAGATGACTTTGTAAAGTGGAGAAATTAACATGGAGGTATTAAGTATGAAGTTGCATCAAATAGCTCAAAAAAACATGGAATTTGTGTCTCTTAAACTATCAAAAGAAATCTATTAAACTAGTATTAATTTCATTCAAGATGTAATCAATTCAAAGTCTTTGTATAATAGTAGCAAAATGGTACAATGTGTAGAAGACAAGCAGAACTGTTTCCAACCAACTCTACTTCTGTGATATTATCCTAAGGAAATAATCCTACATATGGACAAAAGCTATATTTTACTAATATTTTCATGGCAGCAATATTTTTACTAGTAAGTAATTGGAAATAAATTAAATGTCCAGCATTAGAGTAGTTTATATTAAGGCATGTTAGGTAGTTTTAAAAAACATATTTATGGGATTTATTTATCAACATGAAAAATGCTTATGTCATAATGTAAGTGAAAAAACAGAAAAGTACATGCATACTATTTTATAAAAATTTATATGTGATTAATATATGCATGTTTATTTAAAAATATTTGAAATAGAGTTACAATTAAGTAAAAGAATGTACGTACACAGCAACAAACCTGAAGAAACACATGCAATTGTATGCTTTGTTGTTGTTAAGTGCTGTTGAATTGGTTCCAACTCATAGCAGCCTTGTATAGGGTTTCTAAGGCTGTAAATCTTTGTGGGAGCAGAAAGCCTCATTTTGTCTCCTGTGTAGCAGCTGGTGGACTCAAACTGCCAACCTTGTGGTTCACAGTCCAGAGAGTATCCTATAGAACTACCATGCTCCCAATTTCTTGGTGGTTATTATTTGTCTGTTTTATTTTCCACTTTTTAAATGTGTTTTAATGATGAGAGTGAGTCAAAAATTCTCCACACTCTGGCTGTAGCATTTATTTTAATCAACATTTAGAAAAGACAAATGCATCATTTTCTGACATAATCTCCTAACTCTTCAATAAACTTTGTCCATCTGTCAACAAGCTTTCATATTTCCTTATTTTAAAATGTTTTAGCCTAAACTGTGAGCCATAAATGTTCTACTGTGTTCACTTCTTCATCAAAGATGAATTTTTGCCCTTGAAGGGCTGCTTTCAGGAGACCAAACAGGTGGAAGTCCAATGGAGCAAGATTAAAGACTATAAGGCAGATGCCTTAACACCTCAAAACGAAGTTTTTGCAGTGTCAACAGTGTGAGCAGAGGTATGTGGATGTGCGTTGTCATGCAATATCACAATGCCCTAGGATAGCAGTCCTCTGTGTTTAATCGGAAGTTTAAGCTTCAGCTCTTCAGTGAGCATCTCACTGTAAGCACTGTTGATTGTTGAAACTTTTCCTCATAGTGTTCCAATACAGGCCCCTGAAAATCCCAGAAAACTGTAAGAATCAAATTTGCATCTGATGGTTGACTTTTTTAACTTGTTTTGGTTGGTGACTGGGGATATTTTCCTTCCATACTCTAGTGATGAATCCATGTCTCATCAATAGTAATGATTTGTTTAAAGCCACTTTTACCTTCTTTTGAGTTTTGGTCCAAATTTTATTTGCAGATGTAAAAACGCTGCTGGTCATGCTCTTCTTGAGTTCTTTCAGTATCCATCTTGCACAAACTTTTTAAAACCCATGTCTGTAATGGATGATTTCATAGGCAGAGCCATGGCTGATTTGGAAATGATTGGCCACATAATTCACTGTTGCTCATCTATTTGACAGAATCATTTCATATGCATGCTCAATGTTGTCATCAGCAGTGGACGTGGACTAGCATTTTAATATAACCTGAATGTGGATAAATATTGACTCACCCTTGTATTTTACAATAAGCATTATAATTAAAATATATATTCTACTATATACAGTAACACAATCCCTTTACCCCATGGAGAGAAACTTAACTAGAGAAAATTATAGTTGTGACAAGTAGAAAATACAAAGAGGTTAAGTTGAATGTTGAAATGACAAAGTGGTAGAAGAGGAAATGTATAATCTTAAGTGAATGTTCTTGTGAGATGCTTGGTAAATATGCTCAGATACCTATATAGCCTTGAAATTCACTTTAGATCATTGAAATTTTGTTAAGCATTGTAAAGAAAAAATAATAGACAATTAAAAAATCCGAGGAGCACGATGTGAGAAAATACAGCAGTGGCATTTAATGTCAAATGGATAAACGAGGACCAATATATTGCCCCTGTCACACATAGTTTCTTGAACAATTCTCAATACACCATCTGTGAAGTTTGGTGAGAGCTCTGTGGCAAGATACGTTATCAGCACTAACGACTTGACTCAGAGCCAGAGGAAACTTGTTTGAACAGGTACCTGTTCAAAGAATTGAAGATAGAAGGCTATTAAAACAAGCTATTTATATCAAGCTCAAGTGGTGCCCACTTATGAATAAAACATTTATATTGCACCAAAATATCTTTGAAAAAGGAATGGTATCCAAAAAATTGCAAATGACTTTTGATTTGTCTTCGGCAGACTCAGCAAAACAAATGACTGCAATTAAATATGCACTTTTTGAGATGTCATATAGTGGTTTCACATGGCACTTGGCCTGGAATATCAAGCTTTTACTGATCTGCAATGTGTCTTCATATAATTAATAAACACTACATATGCACTTATGCATGGACATAAAAAAGGGGGATGTTTGTTGAAGGCAGAGATGTTGACGTGGAGAGATGAAGCAGCTGGGGACTCTGGACTCAGGGATGGAGAGGGTCTGTATGCTGATGGCTAAGGGGCAGGCTTGCAGGGTATACCCTTGGGTTGTTTGATGATGCATGGAGTGGATTGTAACCATTACAATGAAGTGAAATGTGATAGGATGAATGCCAAGCTAATGTTCTCCCATGTAAACTATCACTTAATTCACAATAAAAACTTAAAAAAAAAAAAAAAGGGGGGGGCCATCGGCCTTTCCTCCAGTCCTGCATTTTTTTTCAATATGTACATTTCTTTGGTCTTGTTTGGTACTGGATAAAGATAGCAGCCATTTAGTGACCACTTACTCTGTGGCAGATAACAACTGTATGAGTATCATTAGATGCTCATTTTATCCTACAAAAAGTATCTTATAATGGTTTCCCTAGGGAAGCAAAACCAAGGAAATGCGTATACATACATTCCAAATTATACACATATACACTGTTGTTGTTGTTAGTTACCATCAGGTCATTACCAATTCATAGCAACCCTATGCAGAATGAAACACTGCCTATTCCTGGGCCAACATTACAATCATTGCTACATTTGAGCCCATTTCTGCTGCCACTGTGCCAGTCCATCTCAACAGGGGTCGTCCCCTTTTTCTCTGACCCTCCATTTTACCAAACATGGTTTCCTTTTCCAGGGATGACTCCCTCCTGATAATATGTCAGAAATATGAGAGATGAAGTCTGGTCATCCTGGTTTCCAGGGAGCATTCTGGTTATACTTCTTTTAACACAGATTGGTTTGCTCTTTTGGCAATCCATGATACTTCTAATATTCTCCTTTAAATCATCGCTCACATGCATTGATTATTCTATGGTTTTCCTTATTCACTGTCCAATTTTCACATGCATATGAAATTACTGAAAATATCATGGCTTTGCATCAGATGCACCTTGGTCCTTAAACTGACATCTTTGGCTCTTTAACATTTAAATAGGTCTTGTGCAGCAGATTTGCCTATTGTACTATATCATTTGATTTCTTGAATGTGCCTTCCATGAGTATTGAAGGCTAATCCAAGCACAATGAAGTCTTTGACAACTTCAATCTTTTCTCCACTTATATGGATGATATTTATTGGCCCAGTGGTGAGGATTTTTGTTTTCTTTACATTGAGGTGCAACACATACCGAAGGTTGTAGTCTGTGACCTTCATCAGTAAGTAATTTAAGTCCTTTTTGCTTTCAACAAGCAAGGTTGTATCATCTGCATATCACAGGTTATTAATGAGTCTTCCTGCAATCCTGACACAATGTTTTTCTTCATATAACCCAACTTCTCAAATTATCGGCTCAGCACATAGAGTGAATAAGTATAGTGAAAGGATACAATCCTGGTGCACATCTTTCCTGATTGAAAACAATTCAGTATTCCCTTGTTCTGTTGGAGCAACTGCCTTGATCTATATACGGGTTCCTCATGAGCACAGTCAAGTATTCAGGAACACTCATTCTCCACAACGCTGTCCATAGCTTGTCATGAGCCACACAATCAAAAGCCTTTGCATAGTCAATAAAGCACAGGTAAACATCTCTCTGTTATTCTCTGCTTTCAGCTAAGATCCATCTGACATCAGAGATGATATCCTTTATTCCACATTCTTTTCTGAATCTGGCTTGAACTTCTGGAAGTTCTCTTTCAGTGTATGGTTGCAGCCAGTTTTGAATTACACTTAGCAAAATTTTGCTTGCATGAGGTATTAATTATTTTGTCCAATGATTTCCACATTCCGTTGGGTCACCTCTCTTTGGAATGGGCACAAATATGGATTTCTTTCAGTCAGTTGTTCAGGTAGCTGTCCTCCAAAATTCCTTGCATAGATGAGTGAGTGCCTCCAGTTCTGCATCAGTTTATTGAAAGATTTCAATTTGTCTCCCATCAATTCCAGGCTCCTTGTTCTTTGCCAATGCCTTCAATGCACCTTGGATTTCTACCTTCAGTGTCGTTAGCTTTCTTGATCATATGCAACCTTTTCAAATGGTTGAACATCATCTGGGACAGTGACTCTGTATATTACTTCCATCTTCTTATAATGCTTTCTGTATTATTCAATATTGCAAGTCGAAGCCTGAGTTTTTTCCTCCGTTGCCTCAGCTTGAGGAATGCTGAGCCTGTTCTTCCTTTTTGATTTTCTTACTCTAGGTCTTTATACATTTTGTTATAATATTTAACTTTGTCTTTTTGAGCTACCTTTTGAAATTTTCTATTCAACTCTTTTACCTCTTCATTTCTTCCATTTGCCTTAGCATCTTTATGCAGGAGAGCAAGTTTCAGAGTCTCTTTTGACATCCATTTTGATTTTTTCCTTCTTTCTTTTCTTCTTAATGACCTTTTGTTTTCTTTCTGTATGATGTTCTTGATTTCATCCCACAAATCCTCTGGCTTTGGTCTTTAGTGTCTAATGCATCAAATCTGTTGTAGAGATGATCTCTAAATTCAGGTAGGGTATGTTCAAAGAATAATTTTGGCTCTTGTGGATTTGTTTTAATTTTCTTCAGCTTCAGCCTGAACTTGCCTATGAGCAATTGATGGTCTGTTCCACAGTCTTCCCTTGACCTTGCTTTGGCTGATAATATGGAGCTTTTCCACCATCTCATTCCACAGTCAAGTGCATCTGGTGAGGTCCATGTGTATAGTCATCTTGTATGTTGTTTTAAAAAGATATTTGCAATGAAGAACCATTGGTTTTGGAAAATTCTATCATGCTATCTCCAGCATTGTTTCTATCACCAAGGCCACGTTTTCCAACTACTGATCCTTCCTCTTTGTTTCCAACTTTTGCATTCCAATCACCAATATTATCAATACATCTTGAGTGCATGTTTGATCAATTTCAGACTGAAGAAGTTGATGGAATTCTTCAATTTCATCATTATTGGCTTTAGTGGTTGGTGTATAAATTTGAATAATAATTATATTAACTGGTCTTCCTTGTAGGTATCTGGATATTATCCTATCACAGATTGTGTTGTACTTCAAGACAGGTATTGATACATTCATTTTGTGATGAATACTATTCCATTCCTCTTCAATTTGTCATTCCTGGCAAAGTAAACCATGTGATTGTCAGTTTCAAAATGATCAGTGCCGGTCCATTTCAGCTCATTAATTCTTAGGATATTGATATTTATGCATTCCATTTCATTTGTGACAACTTCCAATTTTCCTTGATTCATGCTTTGTACATTCCATGTTCCGATCATTAATTGATAGTTACAACTACTTCTCTTCATCTGTGAGTTGTGCCCCATCAGCAAATGAAGGTCCCGAACGTGTCATCATGTTGAACTCTACTTTGAGGAGGCAGCTCTTCACCAGTTGTATTTTGATTGCCTTCCAACCTGTAAGGCTCATCTTCTGGCACTTATATGACAATACTCTGGTGTTTTTTAAAATCATGTTTCTATATTCAATATTCTGGTGCTGACAGCATTCCACTCTTATTTATAAGGTTTTCAGTGACTAAATATTCAGAAGTAGTCTGTCTCTCCTGTTTCCTAGTCTTTGTCTGGAAAGTCAGCTGAAACCTGTCCACCATAGGTGACCCTGCTGGTATTAAAACTATCTGTGATATAGCTTCCAGCATCACAACAGCATGCTAGCCACCAAAGTGCAACAAACTGAACAGATGAGTGGTGCACACACACACTTACAACACACACACATATACGTATACACACATACACATACATTGCATTTGTTGTTAGATTCTGTCATGTTAGTTCCAACTCATAGCAGTGCTACGTACAACAGAACAAAACATAGTCTGGTCTGACAGCCTGGTCACAATTGTTATGTTTGAGACCATTGCTATGCCACTAGCAATCCCTCTTATTGGGGGTCTTCTTCTTTTCTCAATGACCCTCCAGTTAACCATACCTGATGCCCTTGTCCAAGGTCTAGTGCCTCCTAACTACATATCCACATTAAAGAAGATGGACTACTGCTGTCTTCACTTTTAAGTAACAT
>NW_006408519.1:20680169-20680949 GCF_000296735.1 Chrysochloris asiatica | reverse complement strand
CTGTAGATTTTATCTCCGTCAATAAGTATTTCAAGTCTCTTCACTTTCAGCAAGCAAGGTTGTATTATCTACATATTATCTTCCTCCAATACTGATGCCATATTCTTATCCATATCATCCAGTTTCTTGGTTATTTGCTCAGGACAGAGATTGAATAAGTATGGTGAAAGGATACATTCTTGGTGCACACCTTTCCTGAAATTAAACTTTTCAGTGTTCCCTTGTTCAGTTCAAACAACTGCTTCTTGGTCTATTTACAGGTTCCTCTTGAGTACAATTAAGTGTTCTGCAGTACCCTGTCTTTCCAATGCTGTCCATAATTTGTTAGGATCCACACAATCAAATGTCTTTGCATAGTCAGTAAAGCACAAGTAAACATCTTTCTAATATTCTCTGCTTTCAGGCAAGTTCTATCTGATGTCTTCAGTGATATCGTTAGTTCTATATCCTTTTCTGAATCCAGCTTGAGTTTCTGGCAGTTTCCTTGTCCTGGTGCAACTATATTAGAATTTTACTTTCACATTATATTATTCAATGACTTCCACATTTCTTTGGGTCACCTTTCTTTGGAGTGGACACAAATACAATTCTCTTCCAGTTGATTGGCCAGATAGTTGCCTTCCAAATTTCTCAGCATAGTTGAGTGAGTACTTCCAGAGCTGAATCAGTTTGTTGAAACATTTCAATATATATGCCATCAATTCCTGAAGCCTTTATTTTTGTCAATATCATCAGTGCAGTGTGGACATCATTCAATACCATTGGTTCTGGTTTCATATG
>NW_006408519.1:20677663-20679369 GCF_000296735.1 Chrysochloris asiatica | reverse complement strand
TGAACTTGCATATGATCAATTGATGATCTGTTTTCACACTTGGACTCTGACCTTGTTTTGCATGATGAGATTGAGCTTCTGCATCTTATCTTTCCACAGATGTAGTCAATTTGATTTCTATGCATTCCACCCGGTGAGGTCCACATGAATAGTCATATTTTATGTTGTTGAAAAAGGCATTTGCAATGAATAAGTCATTGGGCTCTCAAAATTTTATCATGCAATCTCCAGCTTCATTTCTATCACCAACTATGGAAGGATCCAACTATGGATCCTTCCTTTTTTTTTTTTTTTTTACTTTTGTGTGCCAATATGCAGTGATTATCAATACATTTTGATTGCATGCTTCATCAATTTCAGACTGAAGAAATTGGTATAATTCTTCAATTTCATTATCATTGGCTTTGGTGGTTAATGTGGTTAATTTGAATAATAGTGGTATTCCTTGTAAGGATATTATCCTATCACAGACAGCCTATCTATGTACCTCAAGGTAGTTATTGAAATGTTCTTTCTGATGACAAATGCAGTGCTATTGCTTTGCAACTTGTCATTCCAGGCATAATAAACTATACAATTTTCTGATTCCAAGTGACAATACCTGTCGATTTCAGCTCATTAATGCTTATGATATTGATCTTTATGTGTTGCATTTCATTTTTGATGACTTAAAAATTTCTTAGATTCATACTTTGTACATTCTGTACTCCAATTATTAATGGATGCTTGAAACTGTTTCTGCCCATTTTGAGTTGTGTCACATCAGCAAATGAAGGTGCTGAAAGCTTTGCTCCATTCACGTAATTAAAGCCAACTCTCTATTTTGAGAAATAAGTTCTTCCCTAGTGGTGTTTTGAGTGCCCTCCAACCTGAGGGGCACATCTTTTACTTGACATTATACTTGGGAATGTCCTTCTGCTGTTCATAAGGTCTTCAGTGGCTAACTGCTCAGAAGTGATCTCTTTCTTCCTGGTGTGTCTTAGTCAGAAAGCTCCACTGAAACCTGTCCACCGTGGGTAACCCTGCTGGTATTTAAAATACTGGTAGCAAAACTTACAGCATCACAGCAACAAACAAGTTACTGCAGTAGACACACTGCCAAATGAGTGGTGGATTTACGTATATCCATATTGGTGGTGGTGTTAGATGCCATTGAGTGAGTTCACATTCATGGCAACCCTATGCATAACAGAATGAATTACTGCACAGTCCTGCACCAACTTCACAATCATTCTTATGCTTGAGCCCACTGCTGCTAATAGTTGGTGTTTTCCTCTTTCTCACTTACCCTGCACTTCACCAAGAATGATCTCTTTCTCCAGGGTTCATCCTGATAATATGTCTGAAGTATGAGAGACAAAAATCTCATTAACCTGGTTTCGAAGGAACATACTGGTTGTACTTCTTCCAAAACAGATTTGTTTGTTCTTCTGGCATCCCCTGGTACTTTTAATAGTCTTCTCAAATGTTATAACTCATTTATTGTAGAAATTGTTCTACAATATTCTTTATTCATTGTTCAACTTTCATATGTATATGAGACTAAATACCATGACTTGGGTCAGGCACACACTAGTGCTAAAACTGACATCTTTGCTCTTGAACACTTTACAGAGGACTTGTTCACCATATTTGCCGAATACAATATATTGTTTGGTTTCTTGACTGCTGTTTCCATGAGTATTGATAGTGGATCCATGCAACAT
>NW_006408519.1:20671347-20672558 GCF_000296735.1 Chrysochloris asiatica | reverse complement strand
CACAGATAGAGAACAGGGGCACTTGCATTTACAAAGAATACAACTTCTATTAAGTGTCTGGATATAATCTCCGCTGTAGAACCACATTTGGCAATTGTATGAGGAAGGGCCATCTTGACTCTGTGCTTTATAAGTTTAGTGTGATGTGGGTTTTTGACCATTTGTCAAGGAAATATTTTGACCTGGGTTTCTAATTGTCTTTCTACATTGATAGTATTATCCAGGTTATTATCTTTGTGCTCTGTTGTTGTTGTTAAGGGCCTGGAGAAGGACATCATTCTTGGTAAATTGGATGGTCAGGGAAAAAGAGGAAGGTCCCCAATTAGATGGTTTAAAACAGTGGCAGCAGCAGTAGGCTCAAGCTGCCCCCACCACCATCACAGAATCCTAGTATGATCGTTTAACTCCATCTCTCATCTTCTGCCCTTCTGCTTCCTGGTTTCTGTGTCCACTCTTTTTTCCTCCTTTTATATGTCCCCTTTCTCTGTCTTTATTAATTCCCCACTTGAAGTCAGAGTATTGCTAAGGAGGTAAGATAATAGTTCCAACTCATAGTTCCAACTCTTAGTGACCATGTATAGGGTTGCCTAGGAGCAGTTGGTGGGTTTGATCTTCTGACCTTGTGGTTTGCAGTCCAGTGCTGATCCTACAGGTCCGTGCCAATCCTAGAGTGCCACACTAGTAGTCCTTGTGTTGTTGTTAAATGACGTTGTAGGTTCAGACTCAGAGCATCCCTGTATAGGGTTTCCTAAGAGTGAATGGCGAGCTTGCACCACTGACCTTGTGGTTCAAACTGACCTTGTAGCAGGAACACCAGGACTCCTTATGAAGACCTGTATTAAAAAGACTTTAAAAGGTGTCACAAAGAGTTCTTACTATTCCATCAACATGTTATTTATTTTATGAATACAAATGTTAATAAAAAGAGGTCTCTATGGACTTCAGTGAATACAAAGCTGAAATTGCAAAATGGGAGGGGCAGAAACAATGATGAAAAAGCATTCTATCCAAGGACACATTAAACTCAGTTGATTCTGATGAATGCATCAAATTTATCCTTCAGACAGTCTCTAAATTCAGGTGGGATGTATCCAAGGTCATATTTTAGCTCTCATAGTCATTTTGTCGGTTCAGTGCCTAACCCAACCTCCACCAGAGCTCTTTAAAGAATATATTGCCGGTGTTATTAAGTACAGTTGAGTCAGTTCTGA
>NW_006408519.1:20656538-20670947 GCF_000296735.1 Chrysochloris asiatica | reverse complement strand
CAGCCTCAGAAATCCTAGTTAGGATCGCTCTTAGTCAGAACCAACTGCACGGCACACCACCACCACCATCACAGAATCCTAGTATGATCATTTAACTTCATCTCTCATCTTCTGTCCTTCTGCTTTCTGGTTTCTGCGTCCACTCTTCTTTCCTCCTTTTATATGTCCCTTTTCTCTGTCTTTATAATCCCTGCTTGAAGTCAGAGTATTGTTAAGGAGGTGAGATAAAAGAAAAGAAGTACTGTGCCTATTCAAATCCCTTTATATCCTTTCTCACCCTCCTTCCAACAAGCATTGCATTTTAGCTATGGAGAAGGCACACACACACACACACACACAGAGCTTTATTCTGTGCCAGAGCAAAGATGCTAAAAACTGGTGCCAAGTGGCCACCACCCAAGAGACAGCAGAATTTCTGGCACCAGGTATAACTGATGGCTTAGCCAAGTAATTGTTTCTGAATTTACCTGTGTCGAAAGGTCAGCCTTGTGGTGCTAAGGTTGGGCACAGTCACTGAAGGCAAATTGGATTGTGAATGGAGGCCCTGAGGCATGTTCTGCACTTTGCAACTGGTCTGGCAGGCTCCTCCACCTTCTAAGTCTGCCACAGGCCTGGGAAACACCTGGGTAGCCACAAAGGCGGTTAAGACAGCCTTGCCAAAGTACAGTATCAACTACCTTTGCTTTTGACAATAAACATACAGTAATGGCAGCATTCTTATCAGGTTATTTTCCAATATACTGTGTCATGGTGAAAAAAACCCTAAATTTTTTGCATGAGATAATTCCTTCAACACTTTAGACTCAAAGTGTTGTTCTATTTGAACAGATCCGGTACTGGATTGTAACTTAAAGATTTTGTTGTTGTTATGTGATTTGAGGAAATGCTGATGAATCAGAGCACACCTTGGAAATTGTTTTGTTTGTGTGTATTTGTGTGTGTATGTGTGTGTAGGTTGTGGATATGTTTAGTGATTATGGAAAGAAAAACTCAAGTTATTGAATTATTAATTATTTTCATCCCTCCATTCCTGTTGTGAAGTCCTGATGTGGGTCTGTGGGCTAATGCACTGAACTATAAAATTGGTTTGAACCATAAGGTCGGCAGCTTGAGGTCACCAACTGCTCTTAGGAAACCCTATACAGGGTCCTTATGAGTTGGAACCAATTCAATGGCATTTAGCAACAACAATGATTCCTGGCATGACACTGTAGGATCAGCACTGGATTTACAACTGCAAAGTCAGCAGTTCAAGCCCACCAGCTACTCCTTGGAAACCCTATACAGGGTCGCTATGAGGCAAAACTGACTTGGCACTTAACAACTATGTTCTTCTAGATGTGGAGTCCTGGTGTGGCACTGTAGGATTAAACACTGTACTGCGAGGTCGGTTTCAACCACAAGGTTGATGATTCAAACTCACGAGCTGCTCCTCATAAACCCTATACAGGGCTGCTATGAGTCGGAACTGACTCAATAGCACTAATAACAATACTGCTTCTAAATGGAATCTTAGTGTGGCGCTGTAGGATAAACACTGGACTGCAAGTTGGTTTGAACCACAAGGTCGGCATTTCAAACTCACCAGTCGATCCTTGGAAACTCTGTATAGGTTCACAATGAGTCAGAACCGACGGAACAACACTTAACAACCACCATTGCCACAACCACCACCACCACCACAACAGTTCTTCTAAGTAGAGTCCTGATGCGGGGCTGCAGGATAAGCACTGGATCGCAAGGTTAATTTGAATCACAAGGTTGTTGTTCAAACCTACCAGTAGCTCCTTGGGAACCCTATACAGCAAGGGTGGGAAACCTTTTTTATGCCAAAATTTATAACATAATTCGAGGGTCATACAAAAGAATCAACTTAAAAATTAGCCTGCTATATTTGCTTAAACATTTAATTAGCACACTGCTGGAGCTTTGGTGTGGAGCTATAGGATAGGCATTGGACTGCAAGGTCAGTTTGAACCACAAAGTCGGTGGTTCAAGCTCACCAGATGCTCTTCGGAAACCCTATACATGGTCTCTGTGAATCAGAACCAACTCAACTGCACTTAACAGCAATAACAACAACAATGTGGTGGCTGGAACTGTAGTTGTCTTGGCAGGGCCAGACCAACCGATTTCAAGGGGCCCTATATATCCTGCTGCATTTCCAGTGTGGCGCTGTAGTTAATGCACTGGACTGCAAAGTCACTTTGAACGGCGAGGTTGTTGGTTCAAGCTCACCAGCTTTGGAACCTTGGAAACCCTATACAGGGTCACTATGGATCAGAACCGACTTAACGGCTTTCTACAACAACAACAATATATCCTGCTATACAGGATCAATGGCACTTACCACCACCACCAAATTCTTCCAAGTATCGTGCCTTGGTGGCACACTGGTTCAGTGCTCAGCTGCTAACTGAAAGGTCTTTGGTGTGAACCCACCAGCTAGAAGAAAATCTCTGGTAATCTGTTCCCATACAGAGCACAGTTAATGGGACAATTCTACTTTGTCCTTTAGGGGCGCTATAAGTTTGGAATCAACTCCTCAGCATATTGCAATGAAAAAAATAAATAAAACAAATTGCTATCTAGTTTACAAGAGACTCAGAGGAATGGATGCGATAGTAACTTTTTCATAAATAAAATGAAAGCCAAATGGGAACTCCTTCAACTTCTCCCATGACTGACTCACAGCCTATGCACTTACCCTTTCCTGCTTCCCCTTACTATGAAAGATGAGTTCATTCTCTTCATTCAGCCATCTAAACCTAATTCTTTCCTCCTCTTTCCTTTTAGTGGAACTGTATCTGATCACTCTCTTTCTAGTCTTCCCTTTAATATGAGGATAAGTAAAAAAGTATTCCTACTAGGGTTCCAGTTCATACATGCGCAGATTTATTCCAAACAAACGTGTTTAAATATGTCTCTACAATCACTGGATGTCTGAAACAAAGTTCTCTCAGTAACACATTTGTTTTAGTTTTATTTGGATGCCTTCAAAAAGGAGGTCAGATCAAAACAATGGCTTACTAGGGGTTCTGCTGGGCTAGTTCAATTCAAGGCAGAGAGGTCAGTTCTGAAAGTTATGGTGGCTTATTTTATTTATTTATTTTTTGATTCTCAGGGGTAATCTTGACAGGATTATCACAAGGCCTATTATAAAGAAGTATTAAGTAAGTTGAAAACCGCATTGATGAGAAAAAGGCCAGAAAAGTGCTGACGATTTTTTTTTTTTTTTTTCCTTCATGAAAATGTACCTGTTTATTCATTGAGAGTAGCAAGGTGTTTCTTGCCGGAATTTCACTAGGAAAGCACCTTCCAGCCCTGATTTTGCCCTTCCAGACTTCTTTTGTCTCCCCCAAACTGAAAGAACACTTAAAAGGAACATGGCTGGAGTCCCTTAAGGATGCCAGGAACTTTGACTTGCTGTAAAGTAGAAGAGCCCAGAATAGCTGCTTTGACTTGGTGCAAACTGAAGAATACAGAATTCATCCGAAAAGGATTAGAGAGATGGAAACACCACCTTCAAAAGGTGAAAGATACATCCAAAAACCTAATAGCTTCGTATTTTGTTATTTTTGTTTAAGGAAGGTTTTTGAGATTGTGTAGCAATACTTTTTGACTTATTACCATACATAAATGTGATTGAGTCTTTCTCAGATTTAAAAAAACCTCCCTTAACGCCACAATTTCTTTCAACTCCCTTTTATCTTTCACTGCCCAACTCATTTGCAGTGTTGTCTACACTTGCCATCTCTACTTCACTTCTCACTCACCTCTCTGCAAACTGTAATCAAGTGTCTTCCACAATCATCGGACTAGAATTGCTCTTGTCAACCAGCAATTGCATTTGCTTTGACCAATAGCTTTCATGATTCTGAATTCAAGCAGGCATTTCTTAATTCTCTGTTTACTTGATTGTACACAAAAAAGCATCGCTTGGTCCTTGCTGACTATTTCCTTCATATGAAGTATGTTTGTCCCCTTATTTTCTGTCACAAACTCCTGTGGGATTTTTTTTTTTTTTTTGCTGGTTTAGCCCTTGTTTCTTGATCTCTGTTGAAAGATAATTTAGACTGATTCAATTAAAAGATAATTGAAAGGTAATTCAGACTGATTCTCAATGATCTAGTTTAATTATTTTAAGTGATTTTTCATAATAGAGAAGGTTGTCCCTTCTAAGAGATTATTTTAAAAAAATCTGTTCAATATTTTTTTGATGGAGTGCAGGGAAAAATTAATACCTAAGAAGTAATTTTCTTTTCATTTTTTTTAGTTCATTGTCTCTGTCAACTTCAGTGGGATAATATAAGTTTACTTTCACAATTAAGAAGAGAACTTGCTTCGTGGTGGTGATGGTGGTGATGATGGTGGTATAAATGTCAAGTCTATTCTGACTCTTAGTGACCCTGTATAGGGCGTCACTAAGTATAGGGCGTCAAGGCTATAAATGTTTACAGTGGCAGAAAGCCCCTCTGAGAGGCTGATGGATTCAAACTGTTGACTTTGTGGATTGAATTAACCACACTAGAATTAATGCACTACACTACTTACTTAACAGGTATAATATTTACAATTATTTCATTTGGTGTTTTAATACAATAAGCTATTGATTCAGACCTCAAATAAGTTTCTGTTTTAATGTTGCTAATTGAATACTTCCATGATGATGTATTACTCTAAGAGGAAACCCTTTTACTTTGGAAAGTCCTTGGGTTGGACAAGGGATTGACATGCTTGGTTGCTAACTGAAAGGTTGGAGGTTCAAGTTCACCTAGAGATGACTCAGAAGAAAGATTGACAATCTACTTTCTAAAAATTAGTCATTGAAACCTTGTGAAGCACAGTTTTATTCTGACACAAATGGGGTTCCCATGCGTTGGAATTGACACTATGGCAGGTGGTAGTTATTTTACATTTGGTCAGCTATACTTTCCTATTTTAAGCTGAAATCTCCTCTCCATAAGTTCCTCATTCCTTGTTCTTTCTCAGTAGTAGTGTTGTCCATAAAACTTTCTATGAAAATACTCTTTTTTGACACTAACCTGTTTGGGAGCCATTTGCCACATGTAGTTATTGAACACACGAGATGTGATCATTGTGACTGAGGAACTCAATTGAAAAGTTGTATTCATTTTTAGTTCATTGAAAATTAAATTTAAATAACTATATGTGCTCATTGTTATCTATGGCGAACAATGTAGTAATAACACCCCAAGATCAGTAAACTCCTTTTGCTCTATTATAGAGCTTTAGATATTTGAAGATTGCTATATCTTACTAAATGGTATATTATCTTCCATTTTTATCAATCATTTATAGCCTAACATCATCTCTAGACCCCTTACCAACTCAGTCTCGTATCATCTGAACCATCCCTATTTGTGACAGTCTCGCTTAAAATGTTGTTGTTGTTAGGTGCCATGAAGTCGATACTGACTCAAAGCAACCCTATACACAACAGAACGAAACACTGCCAGGTCCTGGACCAACCTCACAATTGTTGCCACACTTGAGCCCATTAATGCTGCCATTTTGCCAATCCATCTCACTGGGGGTCTTCCTCTTTTTCTCTGACCCTCCACCTTACCAAACATGACATCCTTCTCCAGCGACTGGTCCCTCCTAATAATATGTCCAAAGTATGAGAGACGAAGTTTGGACATCCTGGCCTCCAAGGAGCACTCTGGCTGCACTTTTTCCAACATAGATCTATCTGTTGGTTCTTTTGGCAGCCCATGGCACTTTCAATGTTCTCCTCCAACACCATAATTCATAAGTTAATTCTGCTATGGTCTTCCTTATTCATTGTCCAGATTTTGCATGCATATGAAGTTATTGAAAATACCACGGCTTGGGTCAGGCACATCTTAGTCTTCAAGCTGACATCTTTGCTCTTCAACACTTTAAAAAGGTCTTGTGCAGCAGATTTGCCTAATGCAATATGTCATTTGATTTCTTGACTGCTGCTTCCGTGAGTGTTGATAATTGATCCAAGAAGAATGAAGTCTTTGACAACTTCAATCTTTTCTCCGTTGATAAGAATGTTGTTTATTGGTCCAGTGGTGAGAATTTTTGTTTTCTTTACATTGTGATGTAATCCATACCGAAGGCTGTGCTCTTTAATCTTCATCAGTAACAACCTGCGATATGCAGACAATACAACCTTGCTTGTTGAAATCAAAAAGGACTTAAAATACTTACTCTCTTAAAATACTGGGCCTAAAATAAAAACTAGTGTTCCAGAACTATATCAAATCCAGTGAATGTATTCCAGTGGGATAATAAGTATTCATGAGCTGGACATTGTATTTATTCATGAAGTCAGAAATTAGCTGGATTGAGTCACATTAGTGGTTTATTTTGACTTGTGTTGTTGTTTCTATTTAGTGCTGTCAAGCTGGTTCTGACCCTTAATGACCCTGTATAGGGTTTCCAAGTAGTGCCTGCTCAGCTTGAACTGCCAACCTTGCAGTTTAAATTGATTTTGCAGGCCAGCTCATTAATCCTCAGTGCCACGCCAGGACTCCTTGTAGATAATGAAAATAATTTGGTGTTTTCATATGTGTTGTTACATGAGTTTTTAAGTTAATTAAAAATCATTTAGAAACCCATTTTGATCACTGTCTCTTGCTGTGTACTGTCTGGTACAGTGAATATGCTGTATCTTGCTGAAGCTTACATCCTGCCCTTGGGGAATTTTTTACATTGAAATAGAAAACTTGGCACTTAAACAATTTAAGATTATATTTAAATTGTTAAACTTCTTTATGCTGAATTAATCTTGATTTAATTTTTTTTTAAAAAAAGGGCAACATTTCCCTTAAATTGGGTGTGATCTGTTCCCTCTACTCTCCACCCCTATCTGGACACAATTTTGGTCATCACAACTCAGGGGAAGGGTCACTGCTACTGACAACAAGTGGATAGAGGCCAGGGATACAGCTAAATATTGGACAATGTCCAGAACAAACTCCTTCCCAACCCTGCCAATCCAGAGCAAAGGAATGATCTGGTGAAAATGTCAATAGTATATAGGTTAAGAATCCCTGATGTAGAGAAAGAGGGGAAAGGCTAGAAAGGATAACTTTGCTATTGTGAGTGTCTGTGCCTACAGGCATGGAGATTCATTGAGAGCAATTAAAAACCCAGAAGTTTTGCTCAATTTTGGATAAGGAGCGAATTATTTCAACTAGTTTGAGCTTGTGGTTAATGTGAAAGACACAACTAGAAGAAATACTATTGCTGTTGTTGGTGGTGAGTACCATCAAGTCTGTTTGGACCCATAGCGACCCTGTATAAGGTTTTCAAAGAGTGGCTGGTGAGCTTGAACCGCTGACCTTACGGTTCAAACTGACCTTACAGACCAGAGCATTAACCCTCAACGCCATATCAGGACTCCAGAAATGCTAGTTGACCGAAGCAAATGGGAGAGAAAATGTGGACATAGAAGTAGTTCACCTTGGGGTGATAGTTGAGACTACAAGAGTGATTGGATGTTCAAGGCAGTATGGTACAAGAAGAGTAAAAACACTTTCCTGGTACTTTAGAAGCATAAAATCCTTCATATAAATAGTGATTTTTAAGTGATACACTGTAAGAATTATTCCTGTTATGTCCATCTGTTTCCACATGAGGAATCAAAATTTGAATACCAACCTTTCTAAAATAAAGGTTCCTGGACAGATTTCATTTTACTTGTTTTTACACTTTGCCTGTTTTACCCTGAATACCACTCTTTCCTCTTTGAAGTAGATGTTATCAAGTTTAATATGCATTTCTGCTCAGGGTTAAGATGATAACACATCAATGTCAGGAGGTTGAAGACAGTTTTTTTTTTGTAAATCACGATCAGAAAAATAAAAAGAAAGAAAAGTCCATAAAGAGGTGTAGCCTTGCCTTATTTAAGTTTGTCTGCTTTCTGGCTTGGTTTCAAAGCACTTAATAGTTTCAGTTTATAATTGCTAAACATGGAAACAGTGAAACACCACACCCTGGTGTTGCTTATAATGAATAGTGTCTTTAGCACAAACATATTTTTATCAAAGCACCTAGAGACAGCCAGTCACACCCTCACATTATTAATCATCCTTACTTTCGGCCGCTCAGGCATACTTTGGAGAAGTTGTAGGGTAGGAGGTCCTCCGTTAGATATTTGTAGGAGAAGTATTTTAATACCCAGGCTGAGGATCACTCCATTGCATTCTCTCTCCTCCAATCAAGATCCATAATTATATTGTTGCTGTTGTCAGGTGCCACAGAGTTGGTACCAATTCACAATGGCCCTGTGCACAACAGAACAAAACCCTGCCTGGTCCTGGGCCAACCTCACAGTCATTGCTATGCCTGAGTGCATCGTTGCCACGACTGAGCCAGTCCATCTCATTGGGGGTCTTTCTCTTTTTCTCCAAGCCTCTGCATCACCAAATATGATGATTTTCTCCAGGGACTGGTCCCTCCTGATAATATGTCTGAAGTATGAGAGACAAAGTCTGACCATACTAGCTTCCAAGGAGCACTCTGGCTGTACTTCTTCTAACACAGATCTGTTTGTTCTTTTGGCAGTCCGTGGTACTTTCAATATTCTCCTTCAACACTATAGCTCAAACGCACAATTCTTCTACAATCTCCCTATTCACTGTCCAACTTTAGCATGCACATGAGAAAGTTAATAATCATATTAAAAAAGTTCTTATTTCCAGATGATTGTGACTTCATTTATCTGATCCTAGAAAACTCCTAGGTTGCTTGGGAATGTTGCTACTGAAGAAGCAACATCTAGGCAGATAAGACACCCACTGGGTCTGTAGAAAGATGAGTTGGCAACAACTGGAGCTCAATAAGGCCTTTAGGCACTGTGAGATTTGGAATTCCCCAGATTGGACAAACCAGTTTGGCTTCTCTTAGCTCCCTTACAAATAGTTCTTGTCTTTATTGCTTGTGTCTTTGGAGTATTTGTGGCTTTTGAATAATATTTGCAGCTTTGTTAGCCATAACCTTAAAACTAGTCTTGATCATATTATTCAAATCGATGTCTCTTAATGCTGATTAGCACATGAATCAAACATGCTAAGAATATACTGGAGGGTGCCATAAAATCTTCCACCCACGTGACTGGAAATGCATGGAATGCAAAATTGGATTACAGCTGCAATGCTGTTTGCAGGGAAGGAAGCCATCTACTTTCAGTTAATTTGAGAGGTATGAAAGTGTCTGCGTGGGAATTTCTCCCCTAGGCCTGCCATTGTAGCTGACATTCTTGCCATTACAGAAATTCTTTGTCTAAGACATCATTTCAGTAAGAGCACCTTTAAAAATGCATGGAATTACCTAGCATTAATGTTCAACCCTCATGGCAGCAGCAGTCAAAACATAAAGCAATGTATTTCGTCGGTCAACTTTTCTGCAAAATAGCTCTTAAAGTGTCTGAGAGCAAAGCTGTCCCTTTGAGGACTAAGATGTGCCTGACCCAAGCCAGGTATTTTCAGGTGCCTCATATTCTTCTAAAAGTTGGAGAATAAATAAAGAAGACTGAAGAACAATTGGTGTATTTGCATTATGGCATTTGCGAAAAATATTAGAAGTACTGCAGACTGCCACAAGAACAAACACATCTGTCTTGAATGAGGTACAGTCAGGATGCTACTTAGAAGTGAGGATGGCGACACTTCATCTCACGTACTTTGGGCATGTTATCCGGAGGGACCAGTCCCTGGAAAAGGACATCATGCTTGATAAAGTAGAAGGTTAGCAAAAAAGTAGAAGATCCCCAAGAAGATGGATCGACACAGTGAATACAACAATGGGCTTTAACACAATTGTGAACATGGCTCAGAACCAGGTCGTTCTTTGTGTTATGCGTGGGCTTTCTATGAGTCAGAGCTGACTCAAGTGCACCTAACAACAGCAACAGCATTCATTAGGTTAGGAATGCTAATTTTCTTGATATGAGATACCTGGGGTTTTACTGTTTGTCCCCAAATGACATAAGGATGGGAAAAGTATGCCATTTTTGTTGTTTTAGTTTTGTGAGCTTATAATTGTAAACTTTCTGCCAAAGGCGAGCATGCCATAATGCAAGCACTATATGAATGAGGAAAACAAAACGCTTGCCAGTTTATTATCCGAGGCATCTATGAATAAATAATATGGATGGGTGTAAAGAGATGTAAATATGTATCCTACAGATAGAAAAACACCATATAAATAACTTTAAAGAGACATATAGAGGTGCTGTAAGTGTGGGAAACACAACACACATGGCCCTGGAAACAAGATGTGAAACATCAGAGAAACACGTGGTTGCTTTTTGTAGTCCTGGGAACCCAGACACTTGCGTATTTCTCCATTTGTAAGTTTATTTTTCTGTGTATGGGATTTAACAATGCTAAACACTTAAAAAGTTAAAATAAGGCAAATATGTCCTGCCACCTATTTATAAGGGTTTGTTTGTTTGTTTTTTTATGAGAATTCAATGTTGTTTTTAGGTACCTTCAAGCTGATTCTGACTAATAGTGAGTCTGTACACAAAAAAACGAATACTATGATACTAATGATATTGTTAGATATTCTCATATTCTGTTGGATTACTTTTCTTTTAGTATAGACAAAGACAAAGACATCTTCCAGTCAACTGGTCAGGTAGCTGTCTTCCTAATTTCTTGGCCTAGATAAATGAGCACCTTCAATGCTGCATTAGTTTGTTGAAACATTTCCGTTGGTCTTCCATCAATTCCTTGAGTTTTGCTTTTCACCAGTGCCTTCAGTACAGCTTAGACCTCTTCCTTCACTACCATCAGTTGATCATAAGCTAACTCCTGAAATGGTTTAATACAGACTGAGTCTTTTTGGTACAGAGATTTCTTGTATCTTCTTTTGATACTTTCTGTATTATTGAATATCCCCACCCCCTTGTTTTTAGGTGCCATTGAATTGGTTCCAACTCACAATGACCTTATACACAACACAGTGAAACACTGCCTTGTCCTGTGCCAGCCTCACAAATTTTACACTTGATCCCATTTCTGCTGCCACTGTGCCAATCCATCTTTTGCTGACCCTCCATTTTACCAAGCATGATGCCTGCCCTTCAGGAGGGCACTGGTCCCTCCTGATAACATGTGTGGAGTATGAGAGATGAAGTCTCACCTCCTGGCTTCTAAGGAGGATTCTGTCTGTATTTCTCCAACACAGATTTGTTTATTCTTCTTTCTGTTCATCCGCAGTACTTTCAATATTCTTCTCCAACACCATAACTCAAATGTATCAGTTCTTCTACAGTCTTCCTTATTTTCAGTATTCCTATATGCTGTGAATCAAGTCTAACTTTCACAGCATATAAGGCTACAGAGGGCTAAGCTTCGTCTCTCATACTTTGGACAGGAGGAAACAGTCGCTGGAGAAGGATGTCATGCTGGATAAGGTGGAGGGTCAGAGAAAAAGAGGAAGACCCCTAACGAGATGGATTGGACAGGTGGCATCATTGATGGACTCAAGTGTGGCAGCGGTAGTGAGGTTGGCCCAGGATCAGACATTGTATCGTTCTGCTGTTCATGGGGTCGCTATGAGTCGGTTCCAACTCGATGGCACCTGACAACAACAACAACAAAGGATACTGAAAATACCATGGCTTGTGTCAAGTGCCCCTTATTCCTCAAACTGACATCTTTTCTCTTGAACACTTTTGCAATTTGAGATTTGAATTTTTTCTTCAGTTGTTTAGAAAAGCTGAGTTTTCAAAATTTCTCAAGGTTAAAATATAATTTAGAAATGTAAATACTTCTGAAATGGAGAAAAAGTTACTACCTAAATATCATATTGCTCTCACAGTTTCTCCTTCTGTGGCCAGTGAGTTGAGTTTTAGTAACACGGTTAAACCCAATTAATCCAAGTGTATATGTGTGTGTATGTGTATACATGAGGATATCACTTTGGAAAACTAGTTGATATCTATGCTGGATATTTTGGATCAAAACACTGTCGTTGTGTGTCTGTTTAGGCTATCCTTTGATTTTAGACTGATTATCATCCATATCTAATCATTCACTCCACCCACAATAATCAACAGCCAACTATATGACTGGTATATTGTCTGGCTATGGATATAAATATGAATGAATAAGCCAAAGATTCAATCTTTGGCGACTTTGCAATATGGTTGGCTAGGCTAATTGTACACCAAAAATCACAAGTAAATGGCCTAAGAAGCTCTTCATTTCTAAATTTACTACCATTTTAAACTTAGATCCTAGATAAATGATCTACTTGAAATCTTTGCCCAAGAAGAGCCACTTTAACAAGTTGCTGATTATCACATGATTCTTTGAGAAAATAGTGAGAATTCTTAAAGTACCAAATGCAGGGAGCAGCAGCAGTTGACCTGAGCTTGATGGTTCCTCCTTAGTTTTGGTCACTATCTTGAATTCATCAAGAGTCACACTATGGGATTTTCTGATCCTAAATGATACTGGGCTGCTAACCACAGGTTGGCAAGTTCAAACTCACCAGCTGCTCCTTGAAAACCCTATACAGGGTTGCTATGAGTCGGAACCAACTTGATAGCACTTAATAACAACAATAATAAATGATACCTGTACCATCTAAAGTGTCTTCTATTTTTGATCCAGTTATTAGACTAGTAAATACTGATATTGTGAGAAATACTTCATATTTGAGATGGTTTGTAAGATGAATGGATGTTATATCAGTAGAGAAGAAGAAAGTGTTTAAATGGACATTTGAACAGTAGAAAAGAGAACAGATAAATTATGACACATGAAACGGATCATAAGAGTTATTTGATCCAGAAAGAAAATTCATTCAGGGAAGTTTGAACCTAGTAGCAGCTAAAATTTGACCTGATTGTGAAAATCCTTGAATACAAGGATGAGATGACCCTTGAAATTCATACGGAGAAGCCAGAACTTATGCAAAATCCAGCATTGTAAAAATGATGAGTTTTTTAAGGGAAAAATATTTGAAAAATGATAAGTCTATCATGTCTGATACATGAAGTGAAAGTTATAGAGTGTTGGTGTGGTGCTGTAAGATAAACACTGGACTGCTAACCACAAGATTGGTGGTTCAAACCAACCAGCTGCTAGTTGGAAACCCTGTAAAGGGTTGCTGTGAGTCAGAACCGACTTGACGGCACTTAACAATAACAACGTACACATTTTAGAACTTCATGTTGACCGTGTCATGTGATCCCCTTAGCCGTCATCTTTAGGCAGATAACAGAGCAGTCGTAACAGTCTTCCATCTGTGTGGTCTAATGTATTAGTTTTCCTTTTATTTTTGTCAACCCTCTATGTTCATCTGGTCACCAAATTTTCATGTGTGTCTTTGAGTTGGGATTTATTTTGCTGAAAAATGCTTTATGTTTCTGTATTCAGGAAATAGATGCAGCGTGGTGAAGGAACAAATACTCTCAAGACCTGGAATAACAAGACCTTTTTCAGCTGCTTTATTGATTACAGATGACCTGAATCCACTCTTTATTCTTCAGTCTTTTCATCTCTGAACTGGGGAGAGCAAGCACAGTACTGCTAGATAATGTGGAAAAAACATTGACTCTTTCCAATAAAGGAGGATTGTTAGATATCATTGACTAAAGTCTTAAGACTTTTCATTGCTATTTAAATTTATACAACACTGTGCCATACGGTGTATTTTAAATTCCAAGCTAGGTTTCTAAATGTACACTGTAATTTGAGAAAATATCTGTAATGTAGGTAAGCTAGTTTAGCTAAATACTCTTGCCATTTGCTTATACATATTGTATGCATACATATGTGCCATATGCACACATATGGTGACTGACTATATAGCCGTGTGATTAGGACTTGTGTTTTCAGCAGTTTCATTTGTGGAGACTCAGAATTGTGTTTATAGCAGTAAGAAAGGAATGAGATAATTTTGACTAGAATCAAAATCTGCAAATTTTGTTCCTCAATCATCCCAATCACACCCATCCCATTCCTGACTTTGATAATTACGATAGTTAACACGAATATAGTGTTTATAGTTTATAAAACGCTGTCACATAATTTTCCTGGGGACCAGGAGGCACTTAAATGTGGGAACAAAGTCAATGTAATGTGGTGGTGGAGGGGATGGGAAGGGATGAGTCTCGGAGCTAGGCAGCATCTAGATAATGGTGCAAATATTTGGTGGCAAGGAGTTTGGTCTTTACTATCTATGCAATGAGAAGCCACTGAAAAGTTTTAATCAGGAGAGTAGTAGAATGAAATTTACCTTTTTAAAAGTCTCCCAGGTTGCCACATAGAAATAGACTGCTAAAAGATACAGTGAAAGCTTAGAGACCAGCCAGGAGATACTGAAGTAAATTAGCTGAGAGGTGGTGGTCTGAAATGGATTCACCTTGAAACTAAACAAACCTCAGGGTCC
>NW_006408519.1:20646096-20646913 GCF_000296735.1 Chrysochloris asiatica | reverse complement strand
ATAATGCATTCTCTAAAGTCCTGATGTGGTGTCGTAGAGAATGCATTGGACCACAAGGTTGGCAGTTCAAACCCACCAGTTACTCCTCAGAAACCCTATGCAGGGTCGCTATAGGTCAGAACCAACAACAACAAAGCATTAACAATTTAAAGTTTCTTATTCACATTTCATTCTTAGGTAAATGTTACCCAGTGGTTAACTGCTGTCTTCTAGCTGAAGAACATCCAGTGTATGCACCAATTTTTATGTGAGTGTTTTATTTCATGCTACTTCATCTCTCATACTTCGGACATACTGTCAGGAGCAACGAGTCGCTGGAGAAGGATATCATGCTTGGTAAGGTGGAGGTCAAAGAAAAAGAGGAAGATCCCTAACAAGATGGATTGGTCAAGTGTCAGCATCGAGGGACTCAAGGGTGTCAACAAGTAGTGAGGTTGGCCCAGGATTGGACATTGTTTCATTCTGCTGTGCATGGGGTAGCCATGAGTCGGTTCTGACTCGATGGCAACTGACAACAACAACAACAAATTTCCTTCCTGGTCTTCCTAGTGTGACACTTGAAAGTATATAAGAGATGGGTGAGAGGTGAATGAAAGAAAGAGGAAGAGAAAGAAAAGAGAGATGATGTAAGAATTCAATTAGGATTGAATTGGCCAATAAAACCCCACGTATTGAATTTCTTGTTCCTGTATAATTTGTTTAAAGCACAAGGTGAAAATCAAATAATGCATTCTCTAAAGTCCTGATGTGGTGTCGTAGAGAATGCATTGGACCACAAGGTTGGCAGTTCAAACCCACCAGTTACTCCTCAGAAACC
>NW_006408519.1:20638736-20645996 GCF_000296735.1 Chrysochloris asiatica | reverse complement strand
CCAACTCCATGGCACTCAACAACAACAGCTACATCACAGGAACACTGGGCTGGGCATATGCTAGTTCAACTACAATTAGGAAATCTGCCTTAGAACTGTTCAATTTAATCAGTGATTAAAGTTATTTCTTTGATAATCTTTATATTTAATGGAAAAACAAAGAAAGTACAGATAAATTAATGAGAAAAGAAATAAAATAATACATAGTAAAAATAAAATCATTATAAATTAATTTGACATCCATAAGCCAATTATGCAATCCCTAAAATTTCAAATTGTATTAAATCCTTAGGAAGAAAAGACCAATTTTAAGTAGCAGTAATTGATAGGTTTTTGATTATAGCCGATCCAATTAATTGATATTGCTAGATGACATCCAGTTGGTTTCGACTCATGACAACACTATTCATAACACAACAAAATGTGTGCCATTCTCACAATTGTTGCGATGTTTGAGCACATTGCTGCTGCCACTGTGCCAATCCATCGAACTGGGAGTCTTCCTCTGTTTTGTTGATCCTCCGCTTTGTCAAGCATGACATCCTTCTTCAGGGCCTGGTCCATCCTGATAACATGTCTAAAGAACAAGAGATGAAATCAGCATCCTGACTTCTAAGGAACATTTTGTTTGTTCTTTTTCCAAGACAGATTTGTTTGTTCTTCTGACAGTCCATGGTAATTTCAGTATTCTTCACAAACACCATAATGCAAATGCATCATTTCTTCTCTGGTCTTCCTTATTCATTGTCAAACTCTCACATGCATATGAGGCTACTGAAAATGCTCTGACTTGGGTCATGCACCCGTTAGTCCTTTAAGTGACATCTTTGCTCTTAAACACTTTACATAGATCTTTTGCTGCACATTTGCCTAATGCAATACAACATTTGATTTTTTGAGTTTTAATTGTGAATCCAAGAGAAATGAAGTCTTTGACAACTTGAATCATTTCTCTATAACGGTATTATTTATTGGTCCAGTTGTTGAGTATTTTTGTTTTCTTTACACTGAGATGCAATCCATACTGAAGGCTGTAGTCTTTGATCTTTATTAGCATTTCAAGTCCTTTTCAGTTGTGTCATCTGGATATAACAGGATGTTATATAGATATTATCCTATCACAGACAGTGTTGTACCTCATGGTAGGATATTATCCTATCACAGTGTTGTACCTCCCTCCAATCCAGATGACATGTTCGCCTTCATATAACCAACTGTTCAGATTTTATTCAGCGTACAGATTGAACCGTGAAAGAATACAACCTTGGCACGTACTTTTCCTGATTGTAAACTATTCAGTATCCCCTTGTTCTGTTTTAATGACTGTCATTTGTTGTTATGTGCCGTGGAGTCGGTTCTGACTCATAGTGGCCCTGTACAGAGTTTCCAAGGCTGTAAATCTTGACGGGAGCAGAAAGCCTCATCTTTCTCCTGCGGAACAGCTGGTATTTTCAAACTGTTGACTGTGAGATTTGTAACCACTACGCTACCAGAGCTCCTTTAAAATAATTGTAGTAGTTGCTGATAGAGCACAACTCCAAAGGAAGAGAAACAGCTGTAAACATCCATTGAAAATCGGAACATGGAATGTACGAAGTATGAATCTGGGAGAATCGGAAGTTGTCAAAAATGAAATGGAACGCATAAACATCGATTGATATCTTGTTGGCCATTTTGAATCTGATGACCACATGGTTTACTATGCCGGAAATGAAAAATTGAAGAGGAATGCTGTTGCATTCAGTGTCAAAAGAACATATCCAGATCAGTCATGCGGTACAATGCTTTCTGTGATAGGATAACATCCATATGCCTACAGGGAAGCCCAGGAAGCCCACTATTATTCACATTTACACACCAACCTCTAAAGCCAGTGAGGATGAAATAGAAGAATTCTACCAACTTCTTCAATCTGAAATTGATCAAGCATGTAATCAGGATGTATTGATCATTACTGGTGATTGGAATGCAAAGGTTGGGAGCAAAGAGGAAGGATCAGTAGTTGGAAAATATGGCCTTGGTGATAGAAACGATGCTGGAGAATGCATGATAGAATTCTGAAAAATCAATGATTTGTTCATATCAAATACCTTCTTTAGACAGTGTAAGAGATGATGGTACACGTGGAATTTTTCTGTTCATCTCTTGTCCCTCCTCATTTCTTCCATTTCCTTTAGCATCTCTACACTGGAGAGCACGTTTCAGTGTATCTTCTGACATCCATTTTGACCTTTTCCTTCTTTATTGTCTTCTTAATGACTTTTTGCTTTTTTCATGTATGATGTTCTTGATGTCATCCCACAACTCTTCTGGTCTTCAGTCTTTAGTGTTTAATGTATCAAATCTGTTCTTCAGATGATCTCTAAATTCAGGTGGGATATATTCAAGGTCATATTTTGGCTCTCATGGACTTGTTTTCATTTTCTTCAGCTTCAGTTTGAATTTGCATATGAGTAATTGATGGTCTATTCCACAGTCTGCCCCTGGCCTTGTTTTCACTGATGATGTGGAGCTTTTCCATCTTCTCTTTCCGGAGAAGTAGTCAATTTGATTTCTATGTATTCCATCTGGTGAGGTCCATATGTATAGTCGTCTCTTATAGTGACTGTCATAAGCACAATGAAATGTTCCAGAATATCCATTCTTCGCAATGTTATTCATAGTTTGTTGTGATCTACGCAGTCAAATGCCTTTGTCTAGTCAGTAATATAAAACACTAGCTTTTTGGTATTCTCTACATTTAGACAAGATCCATCTGAAGTCAGCAATGATATCTCTCAGTCCATGTCCTCTCTGAAAGTTTAACTCCACCCATGTCGTTATGATAAAAACTCTACTTTGAGGAAGCAGCTCTTCCCCAGTCATATTTTGAGTGCCTTTCAACCTGAAAGGCTCACCTTCCAGAACTATGATTGACAATGACCTGCTGCTCTTCCTATGATTTTTGGTGGAGAGCCATTCAGAAGTGGTCCAACTTTCCTTCTTCCTAGTCTGTCTTAGTTGGAAGCTCTGTTAAATGTGTCCACCATTGGTGACCCTGCTGGTATTGAAAAACTGGTGCCATAGCTTTCAGCAATCACAGAAATTGGCAAGCTATCACAGTATGGCAAATTGACAGATGAGTGATAGAATTCAATTAATCAAGAGAAGTAAGTCCTATGAAAATACATGGAGAAAATGTTTAAATCTCTGTCAGATATAACCAGATGAAGACAGCATAAAACTCATGCACATTGTTCTCAAAAGAGTAACAGTGATAGACTAGTTAATAAGTTTTACAGATTCAAAGAATATTTAAGATAATTCATTACATAAAAAATGTTGAAATGGTTCAAATTTTAAAGATTTTCTACTCGAAAGTGGTCTTTTCAAATTTGACAAAAATCTTACATATTTATATAACATCACAATAACAAGTCTTGAAGCCAAAATTAAAATAAAAAGTGAAATTATCATGAACTGTTTTCAATTTGCTATAGGAGAGATTGGATTACCTGTTTTCCTTACAGAAAACTATTTTACAATGTTGTTCTCACATGAAGAGGTGATCAAACGGTATGTAGCCAAAAATGTGGGAAAAAATAATTATAGTGGTGTGTGAACATGTTTATTAATTTAAATCCTATGAATTTTTATGGAGTTTTCCAAAGTTTATAGAACTTTTCAATGTTGATATTCTTTCATATGTGGCATTTCATTTCTCACACTACTTCATATTCATTTTGCTATTAATGATTTATTCATAGCTCTCTATGCCCTTTCCTTAAATGTGGTCTTCCAAACTGTACAAACTTCAGGTTCAGTACAATCTGGAGTTTTAGATTTAGATTGTGGTTGTGCACATGGAGAACAATGGACATCTATAGGGGAGATTTTGGTGGTTGAATGAATACTTATATGGTCATCTTATTGAAGGAGAGGAGTGAACGGGTTAAGACACAGAAAAATAAAGTAAATCCTCTCAAGTTATACAACTTGGAACTGGCAAAGTAAGATTTAAATCCAGATATATTAGGTTTGAAAGGTGTGATGGTTAAGTCCCCTACTGCTAATTGAAAGATTGGAAGTTTGAACCCACTAGCAATTGCTGTGAAGAAAAGACCTGCTCCATAAGAGTATACGGCAATCTGCTCCTGTTAAAATTACAACCTGTGAAACCCTATGAGGTAGTTTTATTCTATCCTATAAGTCATTTAAAATTACAAAGTCGTTGGTTCAAGCTCACCAGCTGCTCCTCGGAAACCTTATACAAGGTCGCTATGGGTCAGAACCAACTCAATGGCACTTAACAACAACAACATAAGGTTGCTACAGATTAGAATAGACTTGACAGCAAACAACAACAACAACATGCTGTGCTCAACTGCCAGTGCCCATTTTCACATCCAAATCTCTAGCTCCCTCAGAGTGGTTTTGAAAATTCAATAAGATAATGCCTACAAGATACTTCCCATGGTGTCTGGCATATTGTTGAGTGTTCTCTGTAACTGTTAGTGTTTATTAAGGTGATAAGAGCTCTATTTCTTCAATGTGGATGGTTTTTAAAAAATGGGAGGCATTTATTTTCTCTGTTGGCATGCTAGTCTCTGCTGGAGTCTGTCCACTGTGCTATAGGTGTCCAGTACTTCAGGGAATCAAGGAATCTCTCTCCACTGCTCCCTACTTGTCACCCATTGCTAAGAGCAGCTGCTCACAGACAGCAGAGCCCTTCAACTGACCAGTCCATGGAATGTCAGCAGCAGAACGAGTGAGCAGAAACTGTGTGTGCGACAAGAATTGCATATGCTTCAGTAGGGTGTTAGTTGTGCCCTCACAATTTTAAGAGAAACAGGGGAAGAGAGCTACCCATTTCTTAAGGTGATAAGAACAAGCTAAGTCTTTTGGACTTTAGAGGTTTTTTAAATAGTTTGAGCTAGGTTGTTTAGATTATTTTAGATAGATTGAAAGTGATGAGTAAGGTAGAATGAGTCTAAATTTTTAAAAAAAACAACTTTTTATTGTAAATTGAGTAAAGGTTTACAGAATAGATCCTGAGTTTTACATTCAATAAATCATGCACTTCGTTTCATCTCAATGATGGCAACCCATCATGTTACATCACTTACCCACTTCCTCCCTGTGATTCTTGTTTTCATTCCTCCTTCTTTCCCAATCCTGCTGAAAGTTGGCTTCAGGTAAATGATGCTACTCTTTTGATCTCAATTGTTGACCATTCTATGGGGTCCATACCTCATTAGTGTTGTTGTACCCCTTATATAACGATTTCTTTGCTGAAAATTGAGTCACTGGGTGAGTTTAGTTCAAGACCTGGAGGGTGACCAAGAGGCTTAGTTTTGGTATTCCACAAGTAAGCCTGTTCTATCTGACCAGTAAGCCTGGTCTTTTTATGATTTAGTGTTTTGTTCCACATGTTCCTCTCCCAATTTATCCAGCACCTTCTAATGTTATTCCTTTCTGAGTAGTTGGTATCAGTAGCTGGGCACCATCTAATTCCTCTGGTCTCAGGGTTATGGAGACTGATGTTCACCTAGACTATTAGTCCCTTGGACTACTTCTTTTCAAGTGTCTTAAATTTTTATCTCTCTTCTTTCTTCTGAACAGAGACTAATGTTGCAACTTAGATAATCTCTTATGAGCGTTTAAGATCCAAGTCACTACTAATGAAAGTAGGGTGTAGAACATTTTATTTGTGGACTATGTATGTTATGTCAATTGGTCATGGTTGAGCCCCCAGGCCCAATGACAATGAGTCTAATTTTAAAATATTTTAAAATAGCAGGATTTTTTTCTGAATAATTAATTATTAAATCTTCCATATCTAACTACTCTGTTAAGATCGCTTTGGACTTATCAATTCTTTAAAATTTAAATTATCAGCTATAAAATAGGAACAATATTTCTCTCTCTTGGGAGCTACAACTTCATAATGTTTTAATTTTCTAAAAGTATTTTCTTAATTAGTTCTTGTTCTGTCACCCAACAATCTTCTAGTCCTCCCATTTTAATTTTTTTTCTGAGATGAGAGGATTGAAGACTTTCAGGTATCCAAATACATGACAGACATTGTTTTTGGTGGGGAGAAATATTGACTAAAAACGGAATGTTTACGTAATGTTCAATTTCATCTCCATGTTGTTGTTGTAATGTTCAATTTCATCTCCATGTTGTTCTAACTCATACTGACCCTATGCACAACAGAATGAAACACTGCCCTGTCCTGCACCATCCTCATAATTGTTGGTAAGATTAAGCCCATTGCTGCTGCCACTGTGCCAATCCATTTCCTTGTAGGTCTTCCTCTTTTTCTCCGCCACTCCACTTTACCAAATATGAAACCCTTCTCCAGGGACTGGTCCCTTTCGAGAGTATGTCTAAAGTATGGGAGACGAAGTGTCTCCATTCTGGCTTCCAAGGAGCATTCTGACTGTACTTCGTCTAACACAGATGTAGCAATGACTAATGCATCTGTTCTTTCAGGATAAACCACCAGTTGCCACAGAGCCAAGTCTGCTCGTGTTGACCTCATGGTGTCAGAGTAGAGCTGTGCTCCCCTGAGTTTTAATAACTGATATTTTGGAGGTAAATTACCAGGACTTTCTTCCAAGTTTACCATAGCCTTAGTAAGTCACATACATCCTGTGGGCTTGCCAGAGGAGGTAGATGTTATGCTAATTTATTTGTTGGCATTCTGCTAGTCAGGCTTTTAGATTGGGGTAGTGGCGATGCAGACTTCAGTTTTAGATTGAATTCTGTCCTATTTAATTTTTTTTGATCTCCTCTTTGGAGTTCTGGTGTGGCGCTGTGGGTTACTGCGCCAGACTGCAAAGCTGTTTGAACTGCAAGGTTGGAGGTTCAAGCTCACCAGCTGCTCCTCAGAAACACTATACAGGGTCACTGGATGTCAGAAATGACTCGCCAGCACTTAACAACAACAACAACAACCTCCTCTTTGATGAGTGGGACATTCCAGATTAGGATTGCAGCAGTTATTTTTATTTATTTATTTATTTATCTTTACAAGCCCCACATCCACTGTTATTATTGTTATTAAGTGCCATTGAGTCCGTTCTGACACATAGTAACCCTGTATAGGGTTTCCGATGAGTAGTTGGTGGGTTTGAACTGCTGACCTTGCGGTCCAGTGCTTATCCAACTGTGTCACATCAGGCCTCGCCTCCCATATTCCACAACTATATATTGTGGTGCTCTATGAGAAGTATGAGAATTCTAGAACACTTAATTGTACTTCTGAGAAATCTG
>NW_006408519.1:20623774-20636346 GCF_000296735.1 Chrysochloris asiatica | reverse complement strand
AGAATACAGGTTGAATAAGTATGGTGAAAGAATACAACCTTGTTGCACACCTTTCTTAATTTTACACCATTCAGTGTTCCCATGTTCTGTTCAAACAACTACCTCTTTTGTCATCAAATCAGTTCCCACTCAGAGCAACCCTATACACAACAGACCTCAACACTGCCATTCAGTGCCATCTTCACAATTGTTGTTACATTTGAGCCCATTGTTGCTGCCACTTCGTTTACATAAACAAAATATGTGGCTTTTGAGGGACTGGTGTTCTGACACCTGTATTTTAGAGCTACAAGGTTTGGGGTCCTAACCCACCAGCTGCTCTTTGGAAACCCTCTACAGAGTTGCTATGAGTTGGAACAACTCCACGGCACTTAACAGCATCTGAGTGAAAGTTTCAACAAGGTCAGAAAGTGATATCCTTCTCCTTTCTCTATACAGAGCATATAGACCTTCCCAATGATGCTGTCTGGTCTCCACTGTGGTCCACAGTGACATTTAGAAGCGACAAATCTAGAAACCAATAACAAATGTCTTTCCCTTTTACTGAGGCCATCTTGGAAGAAAAATAAACAAGAAACAATCCACTGTCATTAGTAGTGATGAACCTGGAACTGATAGTAAGAGAGCCTTCAGCCAACCTCTAAATCCTACCTTCCTCAATAGAAAACAGTGGAGACTTTCTTTCTTATAACTTTTTTTCCTCCTGATTAAATGTCTGGTGCTGGATTAATACTATAATCTCTTAACCCCAATAGGAAAAGGAAGGAACAGCCTGATTATTGCATAATTCCTCATTTATTATTCCTTTGGCTCAGTCTCTTTCCTCCCGATCCTAACAACCCTCTCAGGACCAGCTCCTCCTCCTAAATTACAATATCCAAACAGTTTTCAGTCTGACCTATTTATTGAAGAACATGCCCAGAAATTTGATGCTATAATTACCCTCAGAATTAACAAAGAAAAACAGCCAGCTTGCTCACCCTACACCCCCTTTGAGTAGCTGCTTAAAGTAAGAGCAGTGAGTAGCCTTTGATTAAGCACCACACTTTTTGTTAAAAATTAAAAAAAAGAGATCTTTTCTTGCCACATCATTGGTAGCTTGATTGGCTTCAAAGTGAAGCAACTACTGCCTCCAGTGATTGCTTTTAAACAATTAAGTCCTGTCTCCACCTTAACATTTTATTCATTAGTCACTTTTGAACCTTTGTCCTTACTTGTCAGTATCTGAGAAACCATGAACTACAGCTCAAGATGGCTACATACTCTCTCCATCTCTGTGATAAAAGTTTCCTCTCGGATGGTAACTCTGGGTCAGTGGTGGGATTGAGAAATCTCACTCGAGATGTGTCTGTGTGACTCTGTATCCAAAGGAAAGCAGAAAACCGGATGATTATAAATAGTGGAATGCTTCCTCCCAATATCTGGATATTTGACAACATTTGCTTAGCAGTTTTCCAAATTCTTAAATTCATGGTCTAGTAAAAACAAATGAGTAAAAAAAAAAAAATTGAAGAGCCTCAATGTGGCTGCCTACTTTTTACTTTGTCAAGAAAAAACACAACACAAAAACTAAGAAATATTATATATTTTTGTCACCATTTTAAAAAAGGAAGGACTTCTAAACCTCAACAAAGAAAGGTTATAATCTCAGATCAAAAGAGAATTCCTTTAAATAAACATTTTATATTTTGTCAAATCTAGACCCTTGTGTTTGTTTTTCTCATGTCACACCAGACCTGTAAGAACTCCATGTTCAAACTCAATGTCCTGGACCCTGCTTCTCAACAAGTTTTAAACTTCAATTTCCAACTTCTCAACAATGCCGATGGAGGATGGTGGTCTACCTTTGTGATTTTCCTTCTTATTGGCAAGTTTGGATGGCTGCTTTATCTGCTAGTGTTTCTGCCTACTGGGGGTGTATACATTTGGACAACTTTTAACTTCATGTTGTTCTGGGAAAACAACTCAACTGTGCTTGTGGGCTTGGTGAAGGTTACTCATTTGGAAACAAGATCAGTCTTACACATACGTGGAGTAGGCAGTGGCTTATGTGGCATGATTTATGGGGTGCTGAGAGAACTTGAAAATAACTCCTCCATAAGTGGCCACACAGTTTGACATCTAATACATGGATGTTTATTCATTTCAGCTCCCTGGGCGTCCCTCTTGGCTCCTCATCTCTGTCTACACTATTGGCAGTCTCCATCTTCTAAAGGCTTTAAACACGATCTAAAACCCTTTCTATCACCCAAAGTCCAGTTACTTAGTATAGCCCTGGCATATAGTAGGTGCTTGATGAATATTTCCTGGATGAATGGATTGATTAAGACGGATTTTGTCTTCTTCAGGGCTGCTTCTTTTGAAGTTCAAGTTACAACTCTGAAGACCCAAAAGCCTGTGAATATTAATTTATCAGCTAGTTGTCCTCTAGGATGCCTGAGAACAGTACATACTCGGGAAGTGGGAGGCAGAGAAAAGGGTGAGAGATTTCTATAAAAAGTATAAGGACAAATCTATGTGCAATAGCTGGCTCGTGGGTTTTAAGTTTTATTTTTAAAATTTCTTTAAAGCTATCATTTCTTTTAGAAAAAAAAAACAAAAAAACTTTCTATGTGCCAGGCAGTGCTAAATGCTTTTAAAAAGTATCTTATTTATTTTTCAGAGTAACTCTATCAAGTAGGTGTTATTATTCCCATATTGCAGATAAGGTTTATGAGGGAATTTATATGATGACAATTTTTATCTCAATTTTCAATTTTGTGCCATTTAATAGCACTCTATTAAAAAACCAAAAAACCGAAAAGGAGAGATAGCTTGGGCTCTGTCGTCATCTAGGATTGGGTTTCAATTTCAATGGCACCATTACTAGCTGTGTGACCTTCAATGTATTACCTAACCACTTTAAATTATATAATCTTGATAGAAAAAAGTGGGACAATCATTAGTGTCTCCTCATAGGGTTGTGGAGATGATTAATTGACATTAGGTAATGGGTTGAAATTATTTTAACACAATCCCTGTCCCATGGAAAATGCTCCAAAAATATTAGCTATTATTGTCATTTCCATTTTTTAAATGTTTGCAAGCACCGTGTAAAATTGGAAACACATTGTCCTTGGTTTCAGGGTACAAGATGTCCCAGTTTAGGAATGTTATAGAACTATAGCAGACGTTTCTATACTTAAATGTCTTTGCAGATGCTTGTCATATATAGAAAGACTATATGTTAAAAATGAAACAAACGAATATGTTGGTAAAATATCACATGGAAACATATCATACAAAAATATGGTTCAGAAATGTAACTTCTGAAGCACATAATGTATATATTAATAAGAGCTAATGGGTCGATCTTATTTGCATTCATATTTAAAGAGCTGATGTGAGAGTTGCAAAAATTTTTAAGAGTTACTCTCTCCACCCTTCCGTCGCTTGCATCTTCCACCACTGCTCAAGTCATGAAGAATTGCTCTCAATAATCCATTTCCTGAGTGTTTGTTCAAACTTGTTTTATAGGAAGATTTTAAGTGATGTAACTGCTACCCTGTCCCTTGGGAATTAGCTCCATACCCCAGTAGCTCACTCTATCAGGATGGATTACCAACACTGTGCCTTCATTTGCTCTTTCATAATACCTTCCTATTACTCTTAGCTAAAATTCTTTGTATCATCCGAAATAATTCAGTTCATTCCTTCATGTTCACATCCTTCAGGTATTAGCAAATTGCTATCATGGTCCCTCTTTAATAATCATCATTTAATTAGGTTTTACATATTTAGTTCTTTTCATATTTCCCCATAAGTCAATCCCCCCTGGCCTATAATCTCTTTGTTGCTCCTCTTTGAGGCCTTTCCAGTTGGAAATGAGGCTCCCAGAAATGTCTGCATCACTCCAAATATATTCTCAGTTGAGCTCCCAGGGGTCAAAGAGATTCTCCATTGGAGAAATGATACTGCACTGAGTCAGCCTCCAAGTGTGAGGGGCATGTGACTACTTTAAGATACATGTGCCGCATTCTACCTTATGTTGGATTTACTTGTATAGATGACTAATCTCCTAGGTTAGTTTCAAAAGTTTCAAGAGGTCATGCACAATTTGTTTTTGTTGGATGGGTAAGTGCCTTAAATCTTGACTGCACATTTGAGTCACCTGGTGTTTTAAAAAAAACAGCACCTGTGCCTCACTCCCATCCCCAGGTATCCTGATTTAATTGGTATAGGATGTGATCTGGACTTAAAGATTCTAAAAAACTCTCCAGGTGACTGTAAAGTGCAGCACAATTTGGGAACAACTGCTTTAAACAATAGATAGCTAATAAATACTTGCAGGATGAATGAACAGCTAAATATTGCATTGCATGTATTTCCTCAACTAATGGAGTCCTAGTGTGATTCTGTGGGTTAATGCACTGGACTATAAAGTTGGTTTGAACTGCAAGGTCAGTTGTTCAAGTTCACCAGTCACTTTAAGAAACCTTATAAGGGTCGTTATGGGTCGGAACTGACTCAGTGGCACATAACAACAAGAATAATACACCTAATTGTCTCCAAAGATAAATGTCTCTGAGTTTCCTGCTACTAGTATTTATCTGTGCTTTATGTGACTGTGTCAGATGTTTCAAGATCACCATTTATTGAAAGCTTTTTTGGGAGCTGGAATTTCTAATAGCCTTACAGGAATGGGATCACTTGTCCAGCATCCCTGTTTACTGATAGTCTTCTCTGTTGAGTAACAATCTCTCATTTAATTATTTTTTCTACATCCTTCTATGTGTCTGTGAATGAAATAGATCAGAATTTTTCTTCCCCAATTTCCATTCAGGCATTTCCACAGTACTTGTCAACCCAGTGAAGAATTATTTTCAATGGGTATAAATTTCTACAATGATTTTCCTAAGCAGTATGTCTATCCAGATGAAATTAAGTAGTACATATCAGATAAAATTCCAAGATACAGTTTAGCCCCTTCATAAATACTATGTCAATTCAATAATAGATTTAAAAAATATTTTATCTGGGATTGATGCTTAGGAATCATACTCACATAAATGCCCTTTTGATAGTTGGCTTATGTTTTAAATGGTGAATAGTATTGTTGTTAAGTGCCACAGACCTTGCTGTTCAAACAGACTTTGCAATCCAGAGCATTAAACCACAGCACCAAATATTAAACTAAGTAACAAAACTGTGAAACTGTGCTGTGCTACATTTTTAATCATAATGATAAAAAGAATGCCATATCTGGTACAATTTGGAGTTTATCTTCTTTACATGGATCCTTCATATAGTTTTCCTTTTAGTCCTATCCAAAGGAAGACAAAATACAACTCCCACAAGAAGACCACACCAAACTAGCATTCTTTCTAATCTTGAAAAGCCTTTCTTTTTGTGAAGGTCAAGATGCTGAAAGACAAATCTCTAGAAGAAGAAATAGAGGGACCATCACCAAAGGGGAAGCTTGTCAGAACAAGCAATTGACTTTCAGTAACTATACATTCTTGTCTTTAAAACTGTAGAAATTCTTTACTTGAGGTTTCCACAAGGCTGAAAGGCCCGCAGGTAGCTCTAATTCATTATTTCTTTGTCATCTCTATCCAGTTTTTACCAAACACTGACAGCCTTAGAAATAAAACAGTAGACTTAGCAATTTTCTCAGCCAGTTCTAGTAATATTTTTGAGTGTGAAGGAAGGTCCAAGGTTTGATTACACTCGGTAAGTGGACAAAAAAGAGAGAAGTTAAGTCCAAAGAGATTCTTGTTCAGAAACCTATAATATTAGATAAATGGTATTTGTAGGTTTCAACTCCAAGTAGCCAGTTGTCCAATTATAAGAGGGGAATGATTAAAGCGTGTGAGAATGACATCTTTATTGAAAGCTATGAACCATAGTCAGTAAATGCCTGGAGGCTAAAGTTCAGTTTTCTTAATGTTAGTCTGCTCAGCATTTGTCTATATGTTTATATCAAATCACAAAAGAAACTAGAATCACTATGAGTCTCTAGACATAGAATAATGCTTAAATTGTGCCACCATCATGGTAAAGAGTAGACAATGAGGAACTTTTCTAAGATGTTTACAAAGGAAAATGTAAGTTATGAAATTTGTAAATAATCAGAGTCTAGCCCAAAGTATTTCTGTTTAAAAAACTAATAGAGTAAAGCACAGCAAAACTCCAGGTATTGGAAATTTGGGTCTGTCAATTAATTGTGTGATATCGAAAGTCAAGAACTATTAGGAAAGGACTTGTGGGTTACATCCATGTAGGAAGTTAGGTTCCACACTAAAACAAAGTGAGTTAATTAAACTTAAATTACTCACCCAGTTCAAGTAGAAGCAGCTTATATTTGGTTACATTCAAAGGGTGGGTGAGGGACTGTCTTCATGGGTGAGGATTGGGGAGTGCTGGCTAAAAAGTAGATTCTTGAACATAACTTAACCCAACCATTGCAGTAGGATCTCTGGGATGGGACCAGAAAGTTGCATTTTTAACACAAGCTATAGTTGATCATTAGGTACACTGGAATTAGATCTATTTGCAGAAAGAAGGTGTTTACCTCTACAGGCCAAACTGGAGCAGAAAACATTAGCTAGAACTATAGAAATTACATGGTAAAGTCTCCAATCCTAACAATTCAACTTGAAACAACTGCAGACAGAAGAATTATGTATTTTTGTGTTAATATCTTATCTCTCAAAAAATCACAGATACCAACAATGAAAAAGGAATAGGAATGAAAGGAAAATAATCTGGTTAGAATCCATTCTGGAATGAAAAACTGGAATGGGAGTAAGATCAGATCAACATTGAAGTTAAAGCTGTATATTAGTTGTAGCTTATATATATAACCTGGGTGGAGCAAATAGCCAAGTGTTTGACTGCTAACTGAAAGACTGGAAGTTCAAGTCTACTCAGAGACTTAGAAGAAAGAATGGGAATCCACTTCTGAAAAATTAGTCACTGATGAATCAGAGTTCAGATTTGCCACATATGGCATCTCCATGAGTCATAATGAACTCGGTGGCAACTGGTTGAGTTTTATAGATATGTGCACACACATATTTGGACTTAAACTAATGATTCAGCTTTGTTAGTTAAATTTAGTCCTCTTTAATCACTTTCATCCTCTTTTTAAAGTTTTGATTTTAAAAAACTTCAAGTATTGTTAAGAAGGAATATCTCAATCAGTTAGCTATAACTGATGTTTTCCTTTGAAATTGTATTGTATAAAGTGATCCGCCACCACTCCTCTGTTAGTTTGTCATACTGTGGTGGCTGCATGTTGCTGTGATTCTGGCTGGTATGCATCACACATAGTGGACAGGTTTCAACTGAGCTTCCAGACTACGAAGACAAGGAAGAAGGAAAGATGACTACCACTGAAAACCTTATTACTGGTAGTGGATTACTTTGTCAGATGGCACAAGAGTATTGCATACTGATACATTCTGATAGCAGCAGAAGACTGTCAGATACGGTGCCGGATGAGCCCCTCAGGTTGGAAGGCCCTCAAAATACAATTGAGGAAGAGCTGTCTCGTGAAAGTAGAGTTGACCATAATGACATGAATGGACTTTCATTTTCTGATGGGGCACAACACAAAATGAGGAGAAACAGATATAAACATCCATTAAAATTCAGAACAAGGAAGGTATGAAGTATGAGTCTATGAACATTGGAAACTGGGACATATGAAATAGGACACATAAACATCAGTAGCCTAGGCATTAGTGAGCTGACCTAGACAGCTACTGGCCATTTTGAGTCTGACAATCATAGGGTTTACTATGCTGTGAATGAAAGACTGAAAATGCATGGTGTCACATTCATCTTCAGAAAGAACATTTCAAGGTTTATCTTGAAGTATAATGTTGTCTGTGATAGGATAATATCCATACACCTAAAAAGAAAGGCTGGAGTCCTGGTGTGGCACTGTGGGTTAATGCGTCAGACTGCAAAGTCATTTGAACTACAAGGTTGGTGGTGCAAGCTCACTAGCTGCTCCTTGGAAACCCTATATAGTGTCACTATGGGTTGGAATCAACTCGATAGCACTTAACAACAACAAAAAGGCCAATTAATAGCATGATAATGCAAATTTATGCACCAACCACTAAAACCAGTGATGATGAAATTGAAGAACTTCATCAACTTCTTCAGTCTGAAATTAATCAAGCATGCAACCAAGATGTATTGATAATTATTAGTGATTGGAATGCAAAGGTTGAGAATAAACATGAAGGATCAGCAGTTGGAAAATATACCCTTGGTGAAAGAAATAACGTTGGAGGTCACATGATAGAATTTGGCAAAACTAATGACTTACTCATTGCAAATACCTTTTTTAAACAACATAAAAGACAACTGTACACAGGGACCTCACCAGATAAAATACAATGAAATCAAATCTACCCAATCAGTGGAAAGAGGTGGTGGGAAAGTATCATCAGCCAAAACAAAGCCAGGTGACTGTAGGACATAAACAATCAATTGTCCATATGCAAGTTCAGGTTGAAGCTGAAGAAAATTAAAACAAGTCAGCAAGAACCAACATATGACCTTGAATATATCACATTTGAATTTAGAGATCATTTCAAGAACAGATTTGATGCATTAGTCACTAATGACCAAAGACCTGAAGAGCTGTGGGATGACATCAAGCACAACATACAGGAAGAAAGCAAAAGGTTATTAAGTAGAAGAAAAAAAAACAACAACCAACCAATAAAACACCAAAATGAATGTCAGAAGAAACAGTGAGACTTGTTCTCTAGTATATAGATGCTAAAATAAATAGAAGAAATGAGGAGGTAAAAAAGCTGAACACAAATTCAAAAGGCAGCTTGAGAAGACAAAGTTAAGAATGATAATGAAATGTGCAAAGACCTGCAGTTAGAAAACCAAAAGGGAAGAACTCGCTCAGCATTTCCCAAGCTGAAAGAACTGAAGAAAAAATACAAGACTTGTCTTGAAGTATTGAAGGATTCTTTTGACAAAATTGATGTTGTGGGATAAAGCACTGGACTGCAAGGTTTGAACCATAAGGTCATCAGTTCAAACTTAGCAGCCACTCCTAGAAAACCTATGTAGGGTCATTATGGGTCAGAAACAACTCAATGGCCCTTAACAACAACAACAGCATGAACAAAATGTTGACTGAGCAGGAAGCATCAAAAGAAGATGAAAGGAACATACAGAGTCATTGTACCAAAAAGAAATGATGGATGTTTAGCCATTTCAAGAAGTCCAGGATGCATTGAATAAGAATAAGACATTGGCAAAGAATAAGACTTTTGGAAGCTGATGGAATACAAAATGAAATCTATCAACAAATTGATGCAGCACTCATGAAACTTACTCATCTATACCAAGAAATTTGGAAGACAACTTCCTGGACAACTGATTGAAAGAGATCCATATCTGTGTCCATTCCTAAGAGAGATGACCCAACTGAATGTTAAAATCATCAGACAATATCACATGCAAGTAAAATTTTGCTAAAGAGAATTTTTTAAATAGCTATAACAGTACCATGACAGGGAACTGCCAGAGCTTCAAGCTGGATTCAGATGAGGACATGGAATGAGGGTTGTTACTGCTGATGTCAGATGGATGGTGGCTGAAAATGGAGAACACCAGAAAGATGTTTACCTGTGCTTTATTGACTATGCAAAGGCTTTTGGCTGGGTGGATTATGACAAGCTATGGATAAGATTGTGAAGAATGGCTACTCCAGAAAACTTAATTGTGCTCATGAGGAACCTGTCCATAGATCAAGACCTAGTCGTTCAAACAGTGGGACACTGAATGGTTTAAAATCAAGAAAGGTGTGTACCAAGGTTATATTCTTTCACCATAATTATTCAATCTGTATGTTATACAAAGAGTCCAAGAAGCAGATTATATGAAGAAGAATGTCGCATCAGGATTGGAGGAAGAGTCATTAACTACCTGCAATATACAGATGATACAACATCACTTGCTGAATACGAAGGGAACTTAGAATACTTACTGACGAAGATCAAAGACCATAGCCTTCAGTATGGGTTAAACCTCAAAGTAGAGAGGTTTGGTCTTCACCACTGGACCAATATATAACATGATAAATGGAGAAAAGGTAGATGTTGTCAAAGACTTTATTTTGCTTGGATCCTCTACCAACACTCATGGAAATAGCAGCCAAGAAAACAAAAGGAAAATGAAATCTGCCATACAAGACGTCTTTAAAGTGTTCAACAGCAAAGACGTCAATTTCAAAGACTAGGGTGCACCTGAACCAAACCATGGTATTTTCAATAGCTTAATACACATGTGAAAGGTGGACATTGAATATATAGAAGGTCATAAAAGAATTGCTGCATTTGAATTATGGTGTTGGTGGAGAATATTAAAAGTAACATGTACTGCCAACAGAACAAACAAGTCAGTGTTGGAAGAAGCATAACTAGAATGTTCCTTTTGAAGGAAGGATGGGAAAACTTCCCCTCTCATACTTTGGACAGATTATTTATTAGAAGAACCAGAATCTGGAGAAGGACATCCTGCTTGTTAAAATGGAGCGTCAGTGAAAAGGAGGACGATCAAAACAAGATACATTGGCACAGTGGTATTAGCAACATGCTCAAAACTAGCAATGATTGTGAGGACTACACATGATTGGGCACTGTTTTATTTGGTTTTGCATAGGGTTGCTATGTGTCAGAACTGTTTCCATGTCACCTAACAAAAACAACAACAAAATCATCAGAAAAGGAAAATAGTGCCCATATAGATTTTTTTCTGAAGGGTCCTGTCTAAGTGAACCATATGCTACATTAAATACACAGAGAATTCAGGCAAAATTGCAGGGAGTTGTCATTTAAGAACAAAAATGCTGAAATACATAGAATGTACACCTTATAAAATGTGCCTAGATCTGGAGTTAGAAAACCAAAACTGAATACATGCTTAGCATTTCTCAAATTGCAAGAGCTAAAGATAAAATTTAAACTTTGACTTTTAGTATTGCAGAACTCTAATGCAAAACACTGAACAGTGCAAGAAACATCAAAAGAAGATGGAAGAAAAATACAAAGTCACTATAACCAAAATGAATGGGTCTATGTTCAACTCTTTCAAGAGGTATTTTATTATCAAAAACCAATGGTATTGAAGGAAGAAGCTCAAGCTTCACTGAAAGCATTGGCAAACAAAAACAAAAAAACCAAAAAAAAACAAGACTCCAGGAATACCAATGGAAATGTGTCAACAAACTTAGGCAGTCTGGAAGAACTCATTTATTTATGCCATGAAATTGGATGATAACTACCTAGTCAACCAGTTTGAAGAGATCCATATTTGTGCTTGTTCCAAAGGTAAAGACCCAGGGGAATGCAAAAATCATCAAACAAGATCATTAATATCACATGTAAGTAAAATTTTGTTGAAGATAATTCAATAGTGCTTGCTGCAGTACATCAACAGAGAACTGCCAGAAATTCAATATGGATTCAGAAGAGAACTTGTGCAAAAAAAAAATGTGGCACCAAACACTCCACATTGCAGCACCTTCTATTCAACTGGGTTCAATAATTCATTGCAATAGCCACACAGAATTCAAAAACCATACTCATGGTTATGGGATTCATTAGGGAAGTTAACAGGTTACAATTCAGGATCAGAGATGTTTGTGGCACAGTTCTTCAAACTGTGTCCTCTCTTCTACTGTGTCCACAAACAGGACTCTCTGCCTGGGCAATGTTACAAAACTCTTTAGGGCTGCCGATAAATGCTCACAGGGTATGCTATTCCACCATAAGCCTCAGACTAAAGGCACTTGCCTCTGGTTCTGTGAGTCAGCAAATGTAGCTTCCCCAGTTGAATGCCTGGAGGCACCCACTCTGCAAACAAGCCTCATGTCCAAAGTCACTCAGTTGTACTTGCTCCATGGACTGGGAAATGGACCACTCTGTCTTCTGCTCTGTTCTTGATTCTGCCTCTGCTGTTCCTCTGACATTCCTCAGTGTTACAGCTTTTGGTCTCTGGGTTGAGGAGTTTCTATGCACATGGATCTCTGGGTCCAAAGATGCATGTCCCTCTGGGCTCTTCTTTGATAGTAGTGAGATCCTACCCTCCTGCCTTTGAGAAGGCTGGCTTAATACCGATATTAGAGATCCAGCTTTTTACAATGAACCCTTTTAACAGTCAATCACAACTGAATCACATAATCCATCAGCATCTTTACCTACCTTCTATTATGCAGATCTATTTGGAGTTACGAAAATTATGGCTAGAAGAGACATATGAAGTAGTTCACTGCACCACAACTTGGAACAAGTGGTATCATTGCTGATGTCAGATGGATGTTGGCTGAAAGCAGAGAATACCGGAAGGTGTTTACTTGTGCTTTATTGACTATGCAAAGACATTCAATAGTTTGGATCATAACAAACCATAGATTATTTTGCAAATAACGAGTATTTTAGAACACCTAATTGTGCTAATGGAGTCCTGGTGTGGCGTTACAGGATAATGTGCTGGACATTATGATGACTGAAAATACCATTGCTTGGATCAGGCATACCTTATTCCTTAAA
>NW_006408519.1:20612560-20622594 GCF_000296735.1 Chrysochloris asiatica | reverse complement strand
AATAGAGAAAATATTTAACTTGTCCAATACTTCATTCTGCTTGTAGCCACAATCAATGGTCATGGATGCAGCAGTCTAGAAATCAAAAGATACTGTATTGGGCAAATCTGCTGCAAAACATCTTTAAAGTGTTAAAGAACAAAGATAATTTGTTTGAGGAATAAGGTATGCCTGATCCAAGCCATGGTATTTTCAGTCATCTCATATGCATGTGAAAGTTGGACAATTAATAAGGAAGACTGTAGAAGAATCAATACATTTGAATTAAGTACCATGGACTGCCAGAGAGCAAACAAATCTGTTTTGGCAGAAAAACAGTCGGAATGCTCCTTACAAATGAGGTTGATGAGATTTTGTCTCTCATCCTTGCACATATTGTCAGATGGGGCCAGTCTTTGGAGAAGGACATCATGCTTGTTAAAGTGGAGAGTCATTGAAAAAGAGGAAAGTCCCCAACAAGATACAGTGACACTATGGCAGCAACAATGGGCTCAAGCATAATAGTTGTAAGATTGGCGATGGACCAGGCAGTGTTTCATTCTGTTGTGCATGGGATCCCTATAAATTCAGATCGAATCAATGGCACCTAACACCACCACCACCGATGCCAATATAACTGTTGGCTGGAACTGTTTCTGAATTTTGTTTTTGGAATCATTTGCTAAGACCAAGGCGGATTCAGAAGAGAACTTGTGCAAATTCATGTGATGTCTTTTGGATATCCTTTGTGGTAGGAAATCTTCATACTTTGAGATCTTGAAGAATGGCATGATGATGTGCTCATTCATTTGATCACTGTTTATCATTATTATTATTGATGAAAAACAAAGATGCAATGCTGAAACAATGAAACTGATTTTCTTCTGAGTCAAAAGAAGATTTTTAAACCAAACCTCTACTAATATTTGATGATACATTACCTATCAATTACAGAGTACTGTTTTTGTATAAGGTGACTAACCCTGGCCTAAGAGATTGAGAATTTGTGTTGGAGTTCTAACTGCAACTATTGTCTGTGAAAGCTAAACAACTTACCTCCTCTTAGTCTCATTTTCGTCATCTTTAAATTGAAGGCTAAAACAACCTACACAACAGAATTACAGTGAGTCTTTAATAAGTCAATGTGTGAAAAAGTGCTTTATAAAGTGACAGCACAAATATGTTGTTATTGATAAGCATATCTATTTCTGAGCTGTGTACTTTGAAGAAAAACTCTATTTGAATGAACAAGTTCAGTTTGTTTCTCAAAAGAGTTTCATATTTTGATGGCCACTATTTAGGTACTTATTAGTTGTTGTTGTTATGTGCCGTGGAGTCGGTTCTGACTCAGCTATCCTGCACAGGGTTTCCGAGACTATAAATCTTTACCGGAGCAGAAAGCCTCATCTTTCCCCTGTGGAACCGCTGATAAGTTGAACTGCAGCCTGATTCATAATCACTACGCCACCAGTACTCCTTACATTTATTTTATAAATATTGCTTTACTCTTTAAAGCAGATTTCCAAAAACCTTTACATGTAAGGATATTTATCTGAGCTAGAAGGATAAGCACTAGATTGCTAATTGAAAGGTCAGCGGTGCAACCTTAGCAGCCGCTCCTCAGAAACCTTATTATACAGGGTCGCCATGAGTCAGAACCAACTCAACAACAACAAAAGAAGACATGAAAAAGTACTTAACAACAACAACAAAAGACATGAAAAAGTAGCGAAACTATATTTTATAACCTAGATTCTTTAGTCTTCCATGTTTGTTTTTATTGGAGGAAATGTGAATCGTGGACATTTCACTCGTCAAGGTTTTGGGGTGCCAGTAACTATGATATCAGAACTGGTATGCTATTTAAATTAGAAGCTAGATTTTTACGAAAATAGTGCCGTATGTATCACTTTGTTCTAAATTTCAAGATTATTTCCTAAGAAGACAAATTTTAATGATCTTAATTTTTATAAATATAATTTTTTAAAGATGTCCTTGGTGTGTGATAATGGAAAAATGATGTTATTGGCTATTATAATTCACATAATGTCTTAAAAACATTTCAGACAATTTTCTTCCCCAATAAACTTTTTTTATGTAAGTGGAGGAAAACAGAACTGACTGGTTTAATGTGGGCTCTTGCTTCCTGTTTGCAAAACTGACTTGGGGGCGGTGTCTGGCTTCCTCTCACTTCACAAGGGGGAGACAGGAAGCATCATCAGCATCAGCCTAAGGCTGATTCCTAAGAGGCCGAAGTCCGAAGTCAGGCTTGCCTCCACCCTCCAACCTTTATACCAGTTCTGACACAAGGCACCCTCTACTTCTCTGCTGGTTCAATAAGTCGTTGCAATAGAACTCACATACAATACTCATGATTGTCGGGTTTATTAGGGAAGTAACAATTTACAATTCACGTTCCAAACTCTCGAGATACCATTTTTCAATCAGAACAGTTTCCTCTCAGTCATGTTCATGGATATACCTCTTTCAGCCTTGCAGCCACTTGGCCTCAGCTCTGCTCACTAAGGTGATACAAAGTTCTCTCAGCTCTGCTGATTAATGCCTACCAGAGGCATCCTGCCTGCCAGTAAGCCTGAAGAGTCTCAGCTCTAATTCCCTGGGTCTGCAAAGCAAGCTCCCCTGGATTTAGTGCCTGGAGGCAATGCAGTACAACAGCAAGCCCCCTGACAGAAGGCGCTCAACTTTCTTGTTCCTTAGGCCAGGAAATTTACCTTGCTGTCTTCTGCCCGTTTCAGGTTCTGTTTCTTCAGTTGTTATTTCTCTGCCTTGGAGCGCAACATTTTGGTGAAGTTCTGTGTCTACTGGATCTAGGAGACATAATACTGGGATCTCAGGTTGTATTCCACTCCAGATTCTTCTTTCTTGATGGTGATGAGGTACCCTTTTCTGCCTCTGGGATGACTCATTTTAAGCCTACAGGGATGGCAAAATTAACCAGTACCCTCATTAACAAGGTCGCTGGTTCAAATTTACCAGCTCCTCAGAAATCCTATACAGAGCCTCTATGAGTAGAAACCAACTCAACAACAATTAACAACAACAACAAACCACACAAGGGTGCCATGTACCTCATTTACATTATTAGAAAGCAATCTAATAATCTTCATGAGCTACAAGCACCTTACATTGGCAGAGTCCAAATCAGTCATACTTCCATAGTAAGACAGACTAGCAAGAAGGAGAGGCAGACTAATTCTGAAAGTTTAACTACTGAAAATCTTATGAATAGAAGCAGAACATTGACAGATATAGGGCCAGAATATGAGTCCCTCAAGCTAGAAGGTACTCAAAATACGAATAAGTAAGAATTGCCTCCTCAAACTGGAGTTGATCATGATCATGCAAACAGAGTAAAGTTTTTGGGACATTCATTTGCTAATGGATCACAAATCAAAATGAGGAGAAACAATTGCAAACTTCCATCAATAGCTGAACATGGAATGTATGAATTATGAATAAAGGAAACTAGGAAGTAGCAAAATTGATGTGAAATGCATAAAGACGTATGTTGTTGTCAAGTGTTGTTGTGTCGGTTCCAACTCATAGCGTCCTTTTATAGGGTTTCTGAAGAGCAAGTAGCTGGTGAGCTTGAACCACTGACCTTGCGGTTCAAACCGACCTTTCAGTCCAGCACATTAACCCACAGCACCACACAGAACGTTAATTCTAGGCATTGATGAGCTGCAATGCACTGGTATTGACCATTTTGAAACTGACAATCATATTGTTTACTATGCAAAAAAACAACAAATTCAAGAGGAATGGGGTTGCATTCAACATCAAAAAGAACATTTCAAGATCTGTCTTGATGTACAATGCTGTCTGTGATAGGATTATATACATATGCCTATGAGGAAGACCAGTTAATACCACTATTATTCAAAATTTATGCACCGGAACACTAAAACCAGTGATGATGAAATTGAAGAATTGTGCCAACTTTTTCAGCCTGAAGTTGATCAAACATATATTGAAGATGTACTGATAAAAACAATACATGATCGAACAAGATATGATTGGAATGTGAAGGCTGGAAACAAAGAGGATTGATCAGTGCATAGAAAATATAATCTTGGTGATAGAAACGACACTAGAGATTGCATAATAAAATTTTATAAGACCAATGACTTATTTATTGCAAATAACTTTTTTGGAAATACATGTGGATCTCACCAGATAAAATATTGTTGTTGTTGTTGTTGTTGTTGTTGTTAAGTACTGTGGAGTTGGTTCCGACTCGTAGTGACCCTGTACAGGGTTTCTGAGGCTATAAATCTTCACGGGGAGCAGAAAGCCTCATCCATCTCCCACGGAATGGCTGATAGTTTCAAACTGCTGACCTTGAGGATAGGAGCCCAATTCATAACCACTACACTACCAGAGCTCCTTATACAGGAATCAAATTAGCTGAATCTATGGGAAGAGATGGTGGAAGAAGAGTTCAACCAAAACAAGGCCAAGGGCAGACTGTGGGACAAATATGCAAATTTAGGCTGAAGCTGAATAAAATTAAAACAAGTCCATGAAAGCCAAAATATGACCATGAAAATGGTGATGGCAGTTGGCCATGGAGTTGGTTCCAACTCAAAGTGATCCTGCATAGGGTTTCTGAGGCTATAAATCTTTACAGGAGCAGAAAACCTCATCTTTCTCCCATGGAACAACTGAAAGTTTCGATTGCTGACCTTGAGGTTAGCAACTCAATTTGTAACCATTACACTATCCTGTGGAGTCCTGGTGTAGTGCTGGGGGTTAATGTGCCAGACTGAAAAGCCATTTGAACTGCAAGTTCGGCAGTTCAAGCTCACCAGCTGATCCTCAGAAACCCTATACAGGGTTGCTATGGGTCGGAACCGACTCTACAGCACTTCACAGCAACAACATTACCCTGTATAGGGTTTCCAAGGAGCAACTGGTGAGTTTGAACTACTGACTTTTAGGTTAGCAGTCCATGGCTTGTCCTGTAGCTCACAGCCAATTTCTACTCCTATCAAACCAGTTATGTTACAAGCATGGTCCTCCATCTGAAAAACTTCAGTTCCTATTGGAACTTTGAGCAATTGCATCTTTAAGCAAAGTTCAGGCTAGTGCAAGCCATCAATTGACAGCACTTTAGATCCGTGTCAAATCTGTCTTCATTCAGCTGGGTTTTGATGAACTCAGAAAGCCAAGTGGCAGCATCGATAGACTCAAGTGTGGTAACATTAGTGTGGTTGGCTTAGGATCGGGCAGTGTTTCGTTTTGCTGTACATAAGGTCGCTATGAGTCGGTACCGGGTACAGACTGGATGGCACCTAACAATACCAACAGCCTTCCAAGCTAGGTCCATGAATACATTCACAAGCTTGGGAGTTTACACAACTCCTGTACTTCAGACCAGTAGCCCCTTTTTCACTGTCATTGTTAGCCCCTATAAGCAAGGACAGCACCCCCAGTTTCAGATGTCCACACAACTCCCCGAAAATCAGGCCATCCAGCTCTTTTCTTCTCTCATCTGTAGTCTCTGTGGAGTGAGTTAATGGGTGCTATAGGAAAATATACAAAATAACCCATCTCTTTCTTGATTAATCTCATCAAGTGGATCAAGATGGTAAATACAAGTACACCAAGCTATCTCAATGCTAGGTCCCTTTAACTTCCAGTCCTAGGTTTTGTCCATTTTTGTTGTTGTTGTTGTGTTGTTTTGTTGAGCATGGACTTTTCTTGCCTGAATGCATCCAATGACAAATTCAAAAAGCCAGTCTTTTTTTTCCCTTTAAGTACTTCTTTCAAGTGCAAATCTTCTGTTCTCAGCAGTTCTTGGTAGGTCTGCCGATGGTTTCAAATGCAAATTTCTTGGGTGGGACTTAGGGTTTTGACCCCAGTTCCTGACTATTCAGACCTACTTTTGTTGTAAAAGTGTTTGAGTCAGTTCTGACGGTTCTGACCCATAGCGACCATGTACAGGGTTTCTGAGGCTGTAAATCTTTACAAGAGCAGAAAGCCTCATCTTTCTCCCGCGGAGTGGTTGGTAATTTCGAACTGCTGACCTTAAAGTTCGCAGCCCGATTCATAACCACTATGCTACCAGAGCTCCTTATGCAGACCTACTTGTTGTTGTTAAGTGCCCTGCGGTCGGGGTTCCCATCCATAGCGACCCTGTATAGGGTCTCCAAGGAGCGACTGGTGAGCTTGAACCACCGAAAAGCTGGTGTTTCTTCTTGGGCCAGTCGTAACCTTCCTTTTAACATATCCAATCCTGTATGGACTAAAGGCAGCCTCACAAGTCCTTTGTAATCATAATGCTCAATATTCATTTCCATTATGCATATATTTTTTAAATGAGGAGAAACATTCAATATCCAAAGTGCATTCAGATAAACATATAACCCTTTCAAAAACATTTTAGTTAAATCTCACCTCCACGCCACACTAACTTCCTGTTCATATGCATATAGCATTTTGCTTTTGGCTGGATGGCGTCAGTTGTTGTTGTGTGCCCGTGGAGTCGATTCCGACTCATAGCGACCCTACACAGGATTTCCGCAGCTGTAAATCTTTACGGGAGCAGACTGCTTCGTCTTTTCCCCGCAGAACCACTGATCGGTTCGAACTGCTGACCTTGCGGCTCTTAGCCCGATTCGAACCACTACGCTACCCGAGCTACCAGAGCTCCTTGGATGGTGTCAGTAGACTTGTTTAATTGGCGTGACCTTTCCCCTAGGCCACTCTAGATACAGCATTCGTCCCCTCTGCTGCAGAGGTTTACTATCCTTTCAGTCAGTACAGGTAACAACTAAAGTAACTATCTAACAATCAAAAGTTTCACTGTCTCTTAACAAAATCCCATGCTTCCATGAGCCTGGAGCCATTACAATATATCCAATTTGCGATGTTGTTGTTGTTACATGCCGTGGAGTCAGTTCAGACTCATAGTGACCCTGTACAGGATTTCCAAGGCTGTAAATCTTTATGGTAGCAGAAAGCCTCATCTTTCTCCTGTGGAACAGCTGATAGTTTTGAATTGCTGACCTTGTGGCTGGCAGCCCAATTCATAACCACTACGCTACCTTGTGATATAACCGTAAAACTGGTGTGAGGGTGGTGTCTGACCTCAACTAGCTTCATAGTGGTGGGGTGGGAGGAGAACCAACCCACAGTATAAACCATCTAAGGCCAGTTGGCAATGAGGGAAGCAAGATGCATGAAGGCTTTGGAGACAAACAAGCCTCCAGGAAGTGACAGAATACCAAGTGAAGTGTTTAAACAAACCGATGCATGGTTGGAGGTGCTTTCTCCTCTAGGCTAAGAAATTTCATAACAAGTTACCTGGCCAGCTATTGGAAAGCTCAATATTTGTGACTATTCCAAACAGAGGTGACCCAATGGAATGTGGAAATCATCTAACAATATCATTAATATCACATGCAAGTAAAATTTTCCTGATGATAATTCAAAAATGGTTGCAGCAACACATACGTTGGAAGTTGCCAGAAATTCAAGTTGGATTCAGAAGAGGATGTGGAACAAGGGATATCACTGATGATGTCAGATGGATCTTGAGTGAAATCAGAGAAAACTAGGTAGACGTTTACTTGTACTTTATTGACTACACAAAAGCATTCAACTGTGTGGATCATAATAAACTACAGATAACATTGCAAAAAATGGACAATCCAGAACACTTAATTGTGCTCATGAGGAACCAGTACATAGACAAAATTAGTACTTAGAATAGGACTGTTTGAAATCAGTAAAGGTGTGCACTATGGTTGTATCTTTTCACTATACTTATTCAATCTGTATGCGCAACAAAAAATCTGAAAAGTTGGAACATATGAAGAAGACCATGGCATCAGGATTAGAGGAAGATTCATTAACAACCTGTGATAAGCAAATGACACTACCTTGCTTGCTTGAAGAGAAGAGTACTTGAAATATTTATTGATGAAGATCAAAGACCAGAGCCTTCAATATGAATTACACCACAATATAAAGACAACAAAAATCCTCACAACTGGACAAATAAATAACATGATATTCTGAGAAAAGATAGAAGTTATCAAGGACTTCATTTTGCTTGGATCAACAATCAACAGTCATGGAAGCAGCAGTCAAGAAGTCAAATGACACACTGCATTAGGTAAACCAGTTGCACAGGACCTTTAACAAGTGTTGAAGAGCAAAGATGTCTCTTTGAGGACTATGGTGTGACAAGATATTTCCAACAGCCTCATATGCAAGTGAAAGTTGGATAATAAGTAAGGAAGACTGTATAAGAATAGTTGCTTTTTAATTATGGTGTTGGTGAAGAATATTAACAATACTGCTAGAATAACAAATACATTTTTTTCTTGGAAGAAATGCAGCCAGAATGCTTCTTAGAAGCTAGATGGGAAGACATAGGCTCTCGTTCTTTGGACATGTTTTCAGGAGGGACTAGTCCCTGGAGAAGTGCATCATGCTTATTGAAGTGGAGAGTCACCAGAAAAGAGCAAGGCCCCCAGGAGATGAATTGACACCATAGCAATAACAATGGGCTCAAACTTAATTGTCAGGATTGGGCAATATTTTGTTCTCTTGTGCATAAGGTCACTATGACTCAATGACACCTAACAGCCACACACATCATTTGGTGGGAGTCACAAAAACAATGGCTAGAGAATCTAAGTATTTCATAGCACACCGCTCCTTTCTCCACTTGATCCAAGTTTTCAAATCCAGTAGGATGGAAGAAGGTAGTCAAAACAAGGATTTGTTTCTTCCTCAAGTTAAAGGACTCTACTTGTAGAATGTCAGTGGCCTTTTATGTTAATCCAAATATTTTGACAATATTAAATATAATGCTAAAAGTCTTAGTGAATTGTCTCACCTTCTTTACCAGTTTCTTTTTGATATTAAAAGTCTGACTAACGCCAAACCTTTGGTCAGAAGGTCATGTCAGATGCTGATCTCTTAGCTCCCACCAATGACTACATTACTGTAAAGATCCTTTGGCACCATGGCAACAAGTCCTATATACTTGATTTTGGTAATAAAGATAATCAGAGAGCTAGAAAGGGCCAAAAGAATAGGTCATGGGTGAAGATAATGTCATGCAGATAATAACACATTATATATAAGTGCTCGTGAACGTGAACACATCACCTTCTAAAAATCAATTTTTCATTAAATCTGTTTGTTTGTTTTTTTCAGCCAGGGGTGAGAAGCAATTTATTTTCCAGAATTCATTTTCCCTTTCTTGCTATCTCCTAGGATTATTTCATAAGAACCAAAGTAAGAAACTGTGGAATTTGTGCTCATATTGAGTCAACATAAAACGTATCCAAAATATTAGTGCATATCTTTAAAGGAAGGAAATGTTCAGTTTGTACCAGACATTCATTGGGTTGCTAACCACCAGGTCAGCAATTCAAACCCAACAGCCACTCCAAGGTAGAAAGAGGAGACTTTCTGCTCCCGTCAAGCTGAGAGCCTTGGAAACTCTATACAGGATTGCTATGAGTCAGAACCAACTTGATAGCACAAAACAGCAATAAAAAAATACTTTTCAAAGTTTAATCTAACATTCTTGATATTGTTTGCTGTGGAATGAATACCAACTCAAGTGACTATAGGACAGAGGAGAACCGCCCCACAGAGTTTCTAAGGTTGAAATCTTTACAGAAGCAGATCGCCAGGTCTTTTCTCCTATGTTCCTGCTGGTGAGTTTGAGCCACCAACCTTACAGCTGGCAACCAAGCTCTTAATCATTGTATCACGAGGGTTCCTTGATGTATAATTGTTATTGTTGTTGTTGTTAAATGCCATCAAGTTGATTCTGACTGTTAATGACCATGTATAGGATTTCTGAGGAGTGGCTGGTGAGTTGGCACTGCCAACCTTGCTGTTTAAACTGAAATTGCAGTCCAGTGCTTATCCTACAGAGCCATACCAGAACAAGAAAATATAATGTATATAGTCAGTGTGAGAAATTGCTTTAACAATAAGAAAATGGTTAGAAAAATGCCTGCTCTATTGAATTTCAAGTTTGATTTTCCAAACTACATTTTTAG
>NW_006408519.1:20603127-20604405 GCF_000296735.1 Chrysochloris asiatica | reverse complement strand
CTTTTGTTTGTGTAGTTTTCAAAATGTTTGGTAGTCTGTGTATTCCCTGAATTAATGCCATCACATTTGTCCCTATTTTTTCATTGATGGCCCTCAGAATTCTGGAATTCACATTTAGGTCTTTAATCCATGTTGAATTTGTTTTAGAATAAGATGTGAGGTGAAGGTTTTGTTCAATCTTTTGCATATCGCTTTCCAGTTCTGCCAGCACCATCTGTTGAAGAGATTATCACCTCCCCATGCGATATATTTAGGTACTTTGTCAAAAATCAGTTGGCTGTATGTGGATGGGTTAACTTCTGGGTTCTTGATTCTGTTCTACTGATCAATGTATCTTTCATTGTACCAGTACCAAACCGTTTTGACTACTGTAGCCATGTAGTAAATTTTGAAGTTGCGAAGTGAGAGGTTTCCAACCTTATTCTTCTCCTTAAGCAGTGCTTTGCTTATCCTGGGTCTCTTTCTTTTCCATATAAAGGTTGTAATTGTTTTTTTCATCTCTTTGAAGAATGTCGTTGGAATCTGGATTCAGATTGCATTATATGTGTAAATTGCTTTGGGCAGTATTGACATTTTTATACTGTTAAGTCTTCCTATCCAGGAGCATGGTACATTCTTCCATTTTTGTAGGTCTCTTGATTTCTTGTAGTAGTGTTTTGTAGTTTTCTTTGTATAAGTCCTTTGTTTCTCTGGTTACATTTATTCCTAGATATTTCATCCTTTGGGCAGCTATTATAAATGGTATTGCTTTCCTAATGTCCTTTTCAAAGCTGTCGTTTTTGGTATAGAGGAATCAAACTGATTTTTGAATGTTGATCTTATATCCTGCCACTTTGATGAATCTTCCTATGAGGTCTAGTAGCTTTTTTCCTGAATCTTTGGGATTTTCTAACATACAGGATCATATCGTCTGCAAATAGAGAGTTTTACTTCCTCTTTGCCAATTTGGGTGCCTTTAATTTCCCTGTCTTGCCATATAGCTCTTGCTCAGACTTCCAGCACAATATTGAATAGGAGTGGTGACAAAGGGCATCCTTGTCTGGTTCCTGTTTGCAGAGGGAAGGCTTTCAGTATCTCTCCATAGAGAGTAATGGAGGCTGTTGGTTTTGTATATATGTTCTTAATTATATTGATGAATTGCTCTTCAATTCGTATTTTGTTGAGTGTTTTTATCAGGAATGGATGTTGGATTTTGTCAAATGCTTTTTCTGCATCAATCGATATGATCATGTGGTTCTTTTCTTTTTTCTTATTTATATGGTGGATAACGATCATTTT
>NW_006408519.1:20570256-20601572 GCF_000296735.1 Chrysochloris asiatica | reverse complement strand
ACTCCTGCCATGTTATTCCATGGTGTTTCTGCTCCCCTGCTTGGTCTTGCTGTTTGGTCTCACCCAAGTTCCTGGCTCTGGGCTGCTAAGCCCAGCAGATTCAAAAGTACGCAATTTCTTGTTTCCGATGCAAGTTCCACTAGCTATAAGCCTTCAAACTTTTAAAATATTCCCATCTATGTGGTTCCTAGTTTTGGAGCTCTGCCCTGAATCTCTTTGCCTGTTATTCTGTGGTGTTGCTGACAGAGAACTTCACTGCACCTCCTCCCTAGCTGCCATCAAGCCCCACCTTTCAGGTTTATCTTATCTAAGTTCCATAGCCTGAGTTATCCCTCATTACTCCAATATTTACATATGCAAAGAATGAGGTTAAAAATGAGTATAACTAACAGGATTTAAAAAAGCCAAAGATCCTTGATTTCTTGAGCCCAAGGAATGCTCCCCCTGTATATTGATGGTGGGAGGGTTGACTGGTGAATTTATGAGTTCACAGTATACATAGAAGCCTCCAGATCTTTCTAGCACAGCTCTCCTAAATCACTGACTAGTCAGGATGCCCTTGTTTGCTATTTGGTGTGATTGACCTGTAATTCCTTTTGTTCCTTTGTCACTCTTGTGGCAAATATCCAAGTGTTGAAGAATTGAACCAACATTGGTTTCCAGAGAGTGTCCAGGGTTTATGGAGATGTCTGTGACCACCACCATCTATAATGTTTTGCTCTTTCTGTTTTCACTCTTGTCCATTTCTGGAGAATTTTCCAGTGAGCCTAGTTGGTTCCACTTATAACTTCAATCAGATTCCATCACTGCTAGTTCCCATGTCCTCAAAGACCTATGTGCTCTGATCCCTGGCTCCCTCTTTGACCCATTGCCTCTCATCTTTTGCTTACTCATTCAGTTCTAGCTTCATGAGTTTTCTTGTTTACTCTCAAACCTGCCAAGCATCCCTTGATCATTTGAATTTGCCCTTGGTTCAGTCTAGAACATTCCACACTCTTATTTCATCCAGGTCTCTGTCACATGACATCTCCTTAGAGAGGTCCTCCATGGTCACTGTGTCTAAAATAAGACCCAACTGTTATTCTTTATACTTTTACCTCAATACCTTTTTCTTTCTTTCTTTCTTTTTTTTGCTGCTCATCTGATTTATTTTATTACTAGTATAGATGCCCTTGGACTCCTGGCGTAGCATTTTAGGATCAGCACTGGACTGAGAACCAAAAGGTCTGTAGTTCAAACCCATCAGCTGCTCCTCAGAAACCCTACACAGGATCACTATGAGTTGAAACTGACTCAACAGCATTTAACAATAACAACAACAACATATATGCCCTTGGAGTCCTGGTATGGTGCTGTAGGATAAGCACTGAACTACAAAGTCACTTTGAACTATAAGGTATGTATTTCAGACTCACCAGCTGCTCCTGGGAAACCCTATACAGGGTCTCTATGAATCAGAACTGACTTGATGGCACATACCAGCAGTAACAACAACATATATGCCCTTGAGAGAACACAGACTCACAAGACTTAAGCTGAAAATATGCATTTTACCTGTTGGCAAGTAAACTAGACACATAGTAGGCAAAACTTTCAGAAATCTGTGCCTTACCTGCTGCAATGTTGTAGAGATCACAGCTAATTCATTCTGAGATGTATAACGTTATCACTTTCACCTGGTAAGATTTGGGTTCCCATCTAACTTTTTTTTTTTTTTAAATAACATATTAATTAACTTTAAATTGTAGATACAGTTTTGAACTAGTTATGAAACAGTAACTTTTAAACGAATCATTGAGAAGCAATGATATCAACCAAAGCATCTAATCACAAAAATAGTAAAGAGAATCGAAGAGAACTTCACAAGGAACTCAGGAGCCACAGGCACTTAACTGTTCTTTTCTAGGACCCTGTAGTAGTCTGTCAGGATTTTTTTATGTTTTGGGAGCCATGAAACCGTGTGGAGGAATGTTCTTCTTCCCAGTTGAGCTTCCTCATCTGAATTCTGGAGATGAAGTCAAACTCATTGTGCCTTGCTGGATCACAGAAGGTCAGGCATTTTTTGCTTTGGTGTAGGCAGCCACTGGGAATGAAATCGTTTCACAGAGGTAAGGCTCACCTGGTTGTATTCTTTCACCATACTTACTCAACCTGTATGCTGAGCAAATAATCTGAGAAGCTGGATTCTGTGAAGAAAAACGTGGCATCATGATTGAAGGAAGACTCATTAACAACCTGTGATATGCAGATGATACAACCTTGCTTGCTGAAAGTGAAGAGGACTTAAAACATTTACTGATGAAGATCAAAGAGCACAGCCTTCAGTATGGATTACATCTCAATGTCAAGAAAACAAAAAATTTTTTTTTGTCACCACTGGACCAAGAAACAACATTCTTATCAACAGAGAAAAGATTGAAGTTGTTAAGGACTTCATTCTTCTTGGATCAACTATCAACACTCACAGAAGCAGCAGTGAAGAAATCAAACAATGTATTGCATTAGGCAAATCTACTGCACAAGATCTTTTTTAAATGTTGAAGAGCATAGGTGTCAGCTTGAGGACTAAGGTGTGCCTGACCAAACCATTGTATTTTCAATAACCTCATATGCATGCGAAAGCTAGACAGTGAATAAGGAAGACCATAGAAGAATTGATGCTTTTGAGTTATGGTGTTGAAGGAGAATATTGAAAGTGCCATGGGTTGTCAAAAGAACCAATAGATCTGTGTTGGAAGAAGTGCAGCCAGAGTGCCCCTTGGAGGCCAAGATGGCCAAACTTTGTCTCTCATACTTCGGACATATTGTCAGGAGGGACCAGTCACTGGAGAGGGATATCATGTTTGGTAAGGTGGAGGGTCAGAAAAAAAGAGAAAGACCCCCAATGAGATGGATTGGCCAAGTGGCAACATTGATGGACTCAAGTGTGGCAACAGTAGTGAGGTTGTCCCAGGATGGGGCAGTGTTTCGTTCTGCTGTGCATAAGGTCGCTATGGGTCTATACTGACTCGATGGCACCTAACAATAATAACAAGGCTTACCAGCTGCTCCTCAGAAACCCTATACAGGGGTTGCTATGGGTCAGAACTGACTCAATGGCACTTCACAACAAAAACAAGGCTGTGAGCCACAGTCAAGAGTGAGCTCTTATAGGTTAGGTTCTTCTTTGTCTCATTATTGAGTTCCTATAGGCTCCTGGCCCACAATGTAGAAGTTGGCCCCTGTAGTACCACTGGACCTCTGTGGAGCCAACATATAATATGGGAGATGGGAAGATAGCAACGATGGTTAACTTCGGATCCAGGATGCCTTCCTCAAGCACAGCTGCATGCTGCTTCATCTGCCAGTCCAGGGGCACATCATCATCCTTGGCCCAGACACCCAGAGGGTGTAGTAAGAGGATTGGTTGCTTGTAGACCCTCTCCAGGAGCCAGTGGTGGGTGTCCTGTATCAACAGAGCATGGACATTGTGGACAGGATTGCACAAATGGAATTTGAACAACGTATCAGCATTCACTTCTTTGTATTTCTGCTTGAGTTCTAGAGGCATCAGGCAGTATTGGTACAGCTCATCCTTCCACCTTATTTTCTCATGCATATGAAAGTCTTCAACTAGCCAATCACTGTTTTCCATCACTATTTTGGTATAGGGGTGTTTTTTATATGTTGTCCCCTACACATGAGAGCAAAGCTCTTCTTTTCTATGTTCATAGAATTTAGGGTTTCATTAGTAGTCACTCTTTGTCCACTGTGCACCAGAGCAAATGCCCTGCACCCACCAGGTACCTCTTATCATCCACAGAGTGGGAAGTACAGTCACATGTTCATGCTGATCATTCCATCATCTGGAATCAAAGTGTAGACCCTGCAAGTGCTCCAACCATATGACACTTTTTAGGAGAGTGGCCCAGCCTTCACTCAAACTTGGACCCACTGGAGATCCAGCTTAGTAATGGATAATGAAGGGACACTCTCAGCCTTAGCTCCAACTTGATCAAGTTTGTTTTCTGACATGAACAGTTCTTTGTAGTATGGGGTACAATGTTCTGTTCCTGCAAAAGCTCCACTACGTGCTGAACACAGCCACTCACTGAAGACAGACTGGTTTTAAGCACATGCTAAGGAGTTCCAGGTTTCTCATAATGTGAATCAATACCAGTCAAACCTTGAATCTCCCCAGCTCAGGCCCTTTCGTAGAGGCCTTTCACAACTATTCTTCAACAATTAGAGGTGCATCTACAAATATTTCAACGAAAGATAGTCCTGCTGATTCATGGATTTTACAAACGTTCTCATAATCCCTTGTGAAAGAGAAATTAAATTGGTGATGCAAACCAGACCAGTGTCTGCAAACAGCTTGGCCCCCTCAGCAAGCCAGAAGATATTTTCTTCTCTGTCCCCAAGGGATGGCATGGGAGACTCCAGCGCAAAACTTATGTTGCTACTTTTCCCTGCCCTGGAGAGACCTGAGAGCCACACAATGGTGGTGGTGGTGATGTGCTGTAGAGTCAGTTTGGATTCACATAGACCTAGTATAGGGTGTCTGAGGCTGTAAATCTTTGCGGGAGTAGAAAGCCTCATCTTTTCCCCTCAGAACAGCTGGTAGTTTTGAGCTATTGACCTTGAGATTAACAACCCAACTTGTAACTACTACAGTACCAGAGCTCCTCAGAATCCAACCCTTGTTCCAACTGCCAGCCCTCTCTTATTCCTGCTCACATGATGGGCCTGATAGACCATGCTTGTGGATTTCTGCTGGGTCTCTGTGTTCTGCTTCTTGACTGTTGACTTGCTGGCCAGCTAGCAGAGACAGTGCCTGTGGTGCTGAGAGAAGAGATGGAAGGTGGCAGAGATGGCAGTGGTGGCAGCACAGACTGCTTTACTTCAATCGCTTGCGGTACTATTCACATAGCATGCAGAGTAAGTAATACTTGTTATGTCTTAAGCCTATATAATGTAATCAGACGACTGCAGCAAAATCTTAGTAAGAAAATATGTATGTTCATATGTGAAATAACTGATATATCTGTTCCATCTATTTGCTTCCATTTTGCTAGATTCCTTTAAATTTATTTCATCACTGATTGAATTGTTACAACCTGGTGTGTTATAAATATGGCTTTTCCTGGTTTTAGTTTTTATTCAGAGCAGTTGTATTCTATATGTTTTTCTTTGTCATGTGTCTTTTCTACTAGAGTATAAGCTCCATAAAGGCAAAAAGAAACAGATTTTATTATTATTTTATCCACAGTACTGAACACCATAGAACATATTGTTTTCTTCTCCATTCTGTTACTTTCTGTTTCTTCACAAGTGTATTTAATCCATTCACAATCAGTGTAATTATTGACAGGTATGAATCGATTGCTGTCATTTCACTATGTGTTTTATTTGTGATGTTGCTAGTTTCTTTGCTCCATATATATTTCTGAATTTAGTTCATTTTTTTTGTGGGCTTTCTTTTTATTTTCCTCATTGCTATTATATTAATGTTTTATAAATCTTTTATGATTTTCCTCTTTTTAATTTTGATTAGAAGGTGTGTTTTTTTTTCCTTTGATATTATTCTCTAGTAATTTTCTCCCATTTTATCTCAAAATCTATTTAACTTCTTCACCATTTGGAGGGTCTGTATCTACTCTATTCCCTCTTTTTGCTTTGAAGCTGACTTCATTATAAATTGATATCTCTGGTCCCCTATTTCCATTCTTGTAGAATTGTTTAACTTTGTTTTGTTATTAGGTGCCATTGAGTCGGTAAGACTCATAGTGACCCTATGCACAACAGAATGAAGCACTTCTGGGTCATGGGCCAACCTCATAATCATTGCTATGTTTGAGCCCATTGATACTTCCACTGTGCCAATCCATCTTGCTGGGGTCTTCCTCTTTTTCCCCTTTCCATTCACTTTACCAAACATGATATCATTCTCCGATGACTGGTCCCTCTTGACAATATGTCTGAAGTATAAGAGACAAAGTCTAGCCATCCTGGCTTCCAAGGAGCACTCTGGCTGTGTTTCTTCCAACACAGATCTATTTATTCTTTTTGCAGTCCATGGTACTTTCAATATTCTCCTCCAACAGTATAGCTCAAATGCATCAATTTTTCTAAGGCTTTCTTTATTTACTGTCCAACTTTTTCACACATATGAAGTTATTGAAAATACCATGGCTTGAGTTAGGTGAACCTTAATCCTCAAAGAAACATTTGTGCTCTTTGACACTTTACAGAGGTCTTGTGTAGCAGATTTGTCCAATGCAATACATTGTTTGATTTATTGACTGGTGCTTCCATGAGTGTTTATGGTTGATCTAAGAAAAATGAAGTCTTTCACAACTTCAATATTTTCTCCATTTATATGCATGTTGTTTATTGGTCCAGTGGCAAAGATTTTTGTTTTCTTTACATATAGGTGCAACCCTTACCGAAAGCTGTGGTCTTTGATCTTCATCAGTAAGTATTTTAAGTCTTCTTCCCTTTCAGCAAACAAGATTATATTATCTGAATATAATAAGTCTAAAGGTTGTTAATAAGTCTTCCTCAAATCCTGATGCCATGTTTTTTTGTCATATAATCCATGCTTAACTTTTGGTGCTTCTATATCTGTATTGCGTTCTGGGTGATGTTGTCATGTATGTTAATCTCACATTGTCATCTGCTGTTTCTGGTCCCCAATTCAAAGAACACCCTTTCATAATGTTGGGCTTGTTATTACAAATTCTCCTGCTTAGCCGAAAATGTCCTTATTTCACTCTTGTATTTGAAGGATGGACTCCTGGTATGGTGCTGTAAGAAAAGCATTGAACTGCGAACCACAAAGTCAACAGTTCAAACCCACCAACTGCTCCTCAGAAACCTTACACAGGGTCGCTACAAGTCAGAACTGATTCAATGGCATTTAACAACAACAGCATTTGAGGGATAGATTTGCTGGGTGTATGATTCTTGGTTGGAAAGTTTTTTCTTTCAGAGTTTTGTATGTCATACCATTGCCTTCCCAGAAAACTTCATGTGTGCATGGCATCTGCTGAGAAATCAGAGCTTAGTCTTATTGGTTCTCCTCTATAGGTAATTTTTTGTTTTTCCCAAAGTGCTATCAGAATTCTTTCCTTGTCTTTGATTTTAAAAAGTTTTATTATGGTATGTCTTGGAAATTTTCTTTTGAGTCTATTCTGTCTGATGTTTGTTCAACTTCTTGAATGGTTATTTTTCATCTTTCATAATATTAGGGAATTTTTCTTCAAGCAACCTTTTGATCTTTTTCTCTGCATTTTTTTGTTTTTGCCTCTTGTTCTGGAATTCTAATCACATGTAAGTTATTCTTCTTCAGGGTGTCACACATAAACCTCAGGATTTCTTCTTATGGTTTCCTAATTGTTCTAGCTTGCTAGTATTGAGAGATTTATCTTCAAGGTCACTAATCTGTGTTTCCATTGATTTAGAGCTACTCCTTTGTCCTTTCAGTGCAATGTTCATTTCTAGGATCTTAATTTTAATCTTTTGGACTTCTGTTTACAGGTTTTTTATTGTTTCAATATTTGCTTTTATTTTGTTTATTTATGCTTACAGTGTTTTCCTAAAATTTTCTGATGTTTTTTTCTGTGTTGTTCTTGCTTTCCTCTATCATTCTGTTACTCTGCTGAAGGCTCCTACATATTATTCTTTTGAATTCTTTCTCAGGCAGTTCTAGTACCTCTTTTTGCTCAGAAATGTTTTCTCACTCTGCATGTTGGTCATTTGTTTGAGCTACTCTCTGTTCTTCCTTATGTGAATGAAATCATATGTTGTGGTGTTATTGTATTTGTATTTCACTGATGATCATATCTTGGTGTGTTATTAGGCTGTCATCAACAGTCTCCTGGTGGGTGTGCTGAGAGAATGAAAGCATGTGCACTGTTTTGTTTTTTGTTTACCATTTGTGCAGCTCAGTTTAGGTTGGGTTAGGCTGGCACTGGCTGGCGTCTATCATTGATCAGGTGGTACAGAAACTCTAAGTGACTCTTGTCTAGTTTGTGGTTGGGCTTTATGGGCCTAGTGCTGCTCCATTTTGGTGGGGCAAGAGGAGAAAACACACACAGGAAAATAAAATAGAACAATTGAACAAGCAAAAAACAGCAAAATAGATTATAATAAACGAGAAAAAAAGAAATTGAAATGGATAACAAAAGCAAAAATGAATATGAGAACTAAAGAGAAAAGAGATCAATGAAAAATTAAAAGAGAAAATAAAAGGAAGAGAGCAAGACAATAAGGAAACAGAGAGAGGGCATATAAAAAGAGAAATAATAGAAAAATAAAGAAAAAATAGGAGGAAGAAAAGAAGACATGAGAAACAAGAAGGAAAAACAAAAATGGAGGTAGAAAAGATAAAAATCAAGGGAAATGAAAGAGGGGGAGAGAAGAAAGAATAAACAAACAAAAAGAGAAGAAAGAATAAACAAACAATAACGACATAAAAATGAGAGGAAAAGTAAACAAACAAGCATGTGCATTTGTTGGCCTCTGCTAGCCAAGGAACTCATGATTTGTGTGGAGGAGAGATGTGATGGCTGAGTGCTCAGTCCTAGATGGTGTTGTTATAAGCATTATTGCTGCGGTTGTTAAGTGCTGCCAAATTGGTTCCAACTCATAGTGACCAAGTATAGGGTTTCAGAGGCATGATTGGTGGGTTTGAATTGCAAGGTGGTAGAGGTGTGGTTCTGTGGGTTAATGCGCCAAACTGCAAAGCCGTTTGAATTGCAAGATCGGTGGTTCAAGCTCACCAGCTGCTCCTCAGAAACCCTATACAGGATCCCTATGAGTCAGAATGGACTCTACAGCACTTAACAGCAACAACAAGAAATCTATGTTCAGCACTCAATTTGGATGTAGTTTGTGGATTCCCTTTAGGTTGCTAGTTTCAGTGTTTGTCAGACCAGAAGGCAGCTAGAGGAAGGGTGGCTGATTATAAAGTTTCCTTCTGGTCTAATTCTGACCTGCAGGTTCTGTGGGTTCTGTAGAACTGGAGTAGACCCAACGAGGTGCAGTGGGCTAACACTGGCTCAAACTGTTCAGCTCTGAACTCCCAGGGAGCAGGGTCTGCACTGGGGTTAGGTGAGGATGGGTCTGGCTTCACCTCTGTTATGCAGGGAGTGTGAGGAACAGAAAGTAACTGTATCTTTTACATAGCTCATATGAATCTTCTCCATCAACCACCATTTGTCTGTTTCTACAAAGCTGCTTGCAAAAGTTCAAGATGGCCATGCTGTTTCTGGTCAGTAGTCCATTCACCAGTCAGTCCCTTTGTTTCACCGCTCCTGCTCAGCTTCTCCTCCCAGTAGGTATCCATTCAGTCCACTACTCTGACCTTGTCTCTAAATACCAGGCTTCCAAGATTGCCCTCTGAGTCTGTTTCATTAGGTCTCCTGCATCTTTGTTATAGATTGTCTCTGTAGAATGTCTGCTTAGTCTGCCATCTTGCCGGAAGTCCAATCCTTACTCTTTTATTCTCTTCCTTGTTTTTTTTTTTTTTCCTGAGAAACATAAATCTAAAGCACAGTGGTTTGTTCACCGCTGCTATTTTCCCAGTTCTGTGGATTCAGAGGTACTGTTGAACTTCTTCCTGTCTCTTTGGCTGTGGTGACACCTTGAATGTATTTAATGTGTCTTGAGAACCGCTTATTATAAAAGCATATTATACAAATGAATATCAAAGACCACAGTCTTTAGTGTAGATTACACCTCAACATAAAGAAAACAAAAATCCTCATAACTGGACCAATATGCAGCATCATGATGAGGAAAGGAAAGATTGAAGTTGTCAAGAGTTTAATTTTACTTGGATCCATAATCAACACCAATGGAAGTGGTAGTCAAATATGGTGTATTGCATTGCACAAATCTGCCAAAGAAAACCTGTTTAAAGTGTTAAAATGCAAAAATGTGACTTTGAAGACTAAGTTCTGTGTGACCCAAGTCACGTGTAAAAATGGCACCAACCATGGCACACTCTGCTCAGCTAGGTTCAATAATTCATTATAATGGACATTGGGAATTCAGAAACCATACACACAATTACGAGGTTTATTATTAGGGAAGTTAACAGATTATATAATTCAAAGCCAGAAATGTTCATGACGCATTTCTTCCAATCAAGACAGTCTCTCCTCTACTGTAACCATAGGCAGGTCTCTCTGGTCCTTGGCCTCTTGGTCTGCCTGCTGCCCTATACCAGCATTGTTACAAAGCTCTGGGGCTGCTGATAAATGCTCCCGGGATACGCTATTTCACCATCAAACTCAGCCAGCAGGCACTCAGCAAGTGTAGCTCCCTCAATTAAATGCCTGTAAGCAAGTCTCCTGCCCAAAGTCAGTGAATTGACTTGCTTCATGTGCAGGGATGTCTGCTGCTCCATCTTGTGCTCTGGCTTTTGATGCTGCTACTATTGCTCCTCTGCTGCTTCTCTAATGTTACAGATCTGTCCCTAGGTAGAGGAGGTTCAATGTGCAGGGATTTGGGGTTCCAAAGAATGTGCTCCATTCCTGGCTCTTCCTTGTTGATACTGAGAGTCTCCTACCTCTGCTCTTAAGATGAATCATTTTAAACTTGCATCAGGTTTTCCAAATTAACCTTGTTAATAATCATTCACTACTGATTTATAGATCCATCAGCTCATTCCCTCACCTTCTCTTACCCATACCCCTCAGGAAAGGTGAGAGTTACAAACACTATGGCTAGAAGAGACATATGAAGCAGTGCATGGCACCACACCATGGTATTTTCAGTGGTCTCATATGCATGTGAAAGGGGGACAATGAATAAGGAAGAGCAGAAAATTTTGATGCCTTTGAATTATTACATGGGTGAAGAATATTAAACATAACATGAATTTCCTAAATAATAAACAAATCTGTTTTCAAAGAAGTTTTCAAGCAGCCAGAAAGCTCTTTGGTAGTGAGGATGGTAAGACTTCCTCTTGTGTTTTTCGACATGTCATTAGGAGGGATCAAGCCCTTGAAAAGGACATCATGCTTGGTAGGTAGAGGGTTAACAAAAGAGAGAAAGACCCTCAATGAGACAGAGTGACTCAGTGGCTGTAATGATGGACTCACACTAACAGTAAGGTTGGTTCAGGACCAGGCCCTGTTTTGTTCTATTGGACATAGGGTAGCTGTGAGTCAGAACTGACTCTCTGGCACTTAACAACAAAAACATAAAAAGCGTGATCGCCCACAATACTCCCATATTCAATAAGGAGGTTTGTGTGTCAATATAGCATGTTGTTGTTATTAAGTGCCATCGTGTCAGTTCTGACACTTAATAATAATATAGCCAACCCGCATAGGGCTTCCAGGGAGCAGCTGGTGAATCTGAATTGCCAACCTTTTGATTCAAACTGACCTTGCAGTCCAGTGCATTATCCTCTGGAGCCTAGTAGAAATTATTTTTTAATTCGAAAAATACTTTAACATTCCTGTTCAACAGTTCATCAGATACCAAGAAAGATGACTATTATAAAAGTTCCAAAGTAATGACTTACCGTATTTATTTCTCTCTTCTAATGTGAAAGGAAAGGCATTTGAGAGACAACTACAGGCAGAACATTCCTTGAAAGGTAACACATTTAATACTAGAAATGTGGGCCGCACATTGTTTTTATGGATGAAAATATTATCTCTATGGTGACCCAATGAAAGAGGTATCTGTGACTGTCTAAATGGGAAAGTGCTGGAAGATTAATGTTCCAAACAAACCTGAAGAAAGGGAATGATGCCTCAGAACAGTAGCAAACCCTTGGAGTCTTTCTCAGTCAGGGGAATGATGCTGTATGAGTCTCTGATGGAACTTGCTGCAAAGGCTCCCAGAACTACCTGGAACTGCCTCGTCCATAAATCCCAAAGATTAACAGCATGTTTGGTGTCTGTAGACTAGGAGCCAGAGGAAAAATGCAAGTCTGGCAGAGTAGCGTTATCCACTGCTGATTGATTACTGTAGTGATCTCTACTAAAGGGGCCCATAGTAAAAAGGGGGAGAGTTTTTGATCATAAACTCTGTTTCCCTAGCACTAGAGTACCTGAAAGAACTTGGCCTTTGATATGGGACAAAACTGAGTTCAAATTTTTGCTTTGCCACTCTCTGGCTGTAGAGCTTTGAGTGACTATTTTAATCGCTCTCAATGCCTAATGCAACATTAATGAATTCTACATTCCAGTTTTGCTGTAGCGATTAAGAAGGCATGCTCTCTTGTTCAGACATCCTGGGTTCAAAGCCCAACTCAGTTGCTTGTCAGCTGTGTGTGATGTCTCAGTTCATTTTCTCATGTGTAAAATAGGAAAAATGACTGTGTCTATGTCATTTTTAAGGCGCACTGGTAGCATAGTGTTTATGAATTGGGCCACTAACCTCTGGGTTAGTAGTTTGAAATTACCAGCTGTTTCACGGGGAGAGAGATGAGGTTTTCTGCTCTGGTAAAGATTTAAAGACTTGGCTCCATCACCACCATGTCCTTTTTGGTGTGAGAATTAAATATACTTATGTAAAAAAGTTTCCTGTAGCTTTTTCAGAATAAGTCTTCAGTCATGAGGTACAATGCTGTCTGTGATAGGATAATATCTGGATAATAACTGGAAGACCAGTTAATACTACTATTATTCAAATTTATTCAACAACCACTAAAGCCAGTGAGGATGAAATAGAAGAATTCTACCAACGTCTTCAATCTGAAATTGATCAAACATGCAATCAAGATATATTGATCATTACTGGTGATTGGAATGCAAAGGTTGGGAGCAATGGAAGGATCAGTAGTTGGAAAATATGGCCTTGGTGATAGAAATGATGCTGGAGATCACATGATAGAATTCTGCAAAACCAATGATTGTTCATTTCAAATAACTTTTTTGACAGCATAAGAGATGATTATACATATGGGCCTCACCAGATGGAACACATAGAAATCAAATTGACTACATCTGTGGAAAGAGACAGTGGAAAAGCTCCATATCATCTGCCAAAACAAGGACAGGGGCAAACTATGGAACAGACCATCAGTTGCTCATATGCAAGCTCAGAATGAAGCTGAAGAAAATGAAAACAAGTCCACAAGATCCAAAATGTGACCTTAAATATATCTCACCTGAATTCAGAGATTATCTGAAGAATGGATTTGATACATTAGACACTAAAGACCAAAAACCAGAAGAGTTGTGGGATGATATCAAGAACATCATACATGAAGAAAGCAAAAAGTCATTAAGAAGACAGAAAAGAAGGAAAAGGTCAAAATGGGTGTCAGAAGAGACACTGAAACTTGCTCTTCAGTGTAGAGATTCTAAAGCAAATGGAAGAAATGAGGAGGTACAAGAGCTGAACATAAAATTTCAAAGGTTAGCTCGAGAAGATAAAGTAAAAAATTACAATGAAATGTGCAAAGATCAGGAGTCAGAAAACCAAAAGGGAAGAACACGCTCAGCATTTCTCAAGTTGTGGAACTGAAGTAAAAATTCAAGCCTCGGCTTTCATTATTGAAGGATTCTCTGGGCAAATTATTGAATGACGCAAAAAGCATTAAAAAAAAATAGAAGGAATATACAAAGTCATTGCATCAAAAAGAAATGATTGATGTTCAACCGTTTCAAGAGGTAGCACATGATCAAGAGCCAATAATAATTAAGGATGAAGTCCAAGATGCATTGAAGGAATTGGCAAAGACAAGGCACTGGGAATTGATGGAATACAAATTCAAATGTTTCAAGAAAGTGAGGTGGCACTGGAGGCACTCACTCATCAAGAAATTTGGAAGTCAACTTTCTGGCCAACTGAAAGTAAGAGATCCATATTTGTTCCTACTCCAAAGAGAGCTGACCCAAGGGAATGCAGAAATCATTGGACAATATCTTTGATATCCCTTGTGAGTAAAGTTTTACTAACGGTAATACAGAAATGGCTGTAAGCATACATTGACTGAGAACTTCCAAAAGTTCAAGCCAGATTCAAAAGAGGACATGAAATGAGGGATACCATTACTGATGTCTCTGAAAGCAGAGAATACCAGAAAGATGATTACCTGTCCATAGACTATACAAAGGCATTCGATTGTGTGGATCATGACAAACTATGGACAACATTGCAAAGTATGAATATTCCAGAACACTTAATTGTGCTCAGGAGGAATATGTACATGGACAAAGAGGCAGTTGTTCTAACAGAACATGGGGACATTAAATGGTTTACAATTTAAAAAGCTGTGTGACAGGGTTGTATTCTTTCACCATACTTATTCAACCTGTATGTTGAGCAAATAATCAATGAAGCTGGTTTTTATGAAGAAAATGTGGCATCAGGATTGAAAGAAGACTTATTAATAACCTGTGATATGCAGACAATACAGCCTTGCTTGTTGAAACTGAAGAGGACTTAAAATACTTATTCAGGAAGATCAAAGAGCACAGCCTTCAGTATGGATTGTATCTCAATGTAAAGAAAGCAAAAATCCTCACCACTAGACCAATAAACAACATTCTTATCAATGGAGAAACGTTTGAAGTTGTCAAGGACTTCATTCTTCTAGGATCAACCATCCACACTCATGGAAGCAGCAGCCAAGAAATCAAATGATGTATTGCATTAGGCAAATCTACTGCACAAGATCTTTTTAACGTGTTGAAGAGTAAAGATGTCAACTTGAGGACTAAAGTGCACCTGACCCAAGCCATGATATTTTCAATAACCTAATATGCATACAAAAGCTGGATAGGAATGAATAGGGAAGACCGTAGAAGAGTTGATGCTTGAGTTATGGTGTTGGAAGAGAATATTGAAAGTGCCATGGACTGCCAAAAGAACAAACAAATCTGTGTTGGAAGAAGTCAGCCAAAGTGCTCCTTGGAGGCCAGGATGAACAAACTTCATCTCTCATATTTTAGACATATTGTCAGGAGGGACCAGTCACTGGAGAAGGATATCATGTTTGGTAAGGTGGAGGATCAGAGAAAAAGAGGAAGACCCCCATCAAGATGAATTGGCAAAGTTGCAGCATCAATGGGCTCAAGTGTGGCAACAATTGTGAGGTTGGCCCAGGACTGGGCAGCGTTTTGTTCTGCTGTGCATAAGGTCATTACGAGTCAGTACTGCCTCCATGACACCTAACAAAAACTTATGCTGGGAAAATAATCCCCTAAACTGGATTATATGAAGAAGACTGTGGTATAGGATTAGAGGGAGACTCAGGAACAAATTTCAATATGCAGACAACACAATCTTGCTTGCTGAGAGTGGAGAAGACTTAAAATACTGATGAAGATCAGACTACAGTCTTCAGTATGGATTGCATCTCAATGTAAAGATAGTGAAAATCTTCACAACTGGACCAATAAATACTATCATGATAAATGGAGACAAATCAAAGCCGTCTAGCACTTCATTTTGCTTGGACCCACAATCAATGATCACGGAAGTTGCTGTTGTTGTTGCTATGTGCCATTGAGTTAGTTCTGGTTCAGTGACCCCCCTATATGCAACAGAATGAAACACTATCTGGTATGACTCAATCTGTACAATTTTTGCTATGTTTAAGCCCATTGTAGCTGCCACAGTGTCAATCATCTTATTGGTGGTCTTAACTCTTTTCCACAGACCCTCCACTTTACCAATCATAATATCCTTCTCCAGGGACTAATCTCTCGTGACAACATGTCCATAGAATAAGAGACTATAGAATTCCATAGAATTAGAACTCCATCATGAGTTCTAAGGAGCATTTTTGGTTGTACTTCTTCCCAGATAAATTTGTTTGTCTTTCTTGCAGTTCATGGTACTTTCAATATTCTTCTCCAGCACCATAATTCAAATGCATTGTTTCTTCCATCATCATCCCTATTCATTGTTCAAATGCACATACTATTGAAAATTCCAGGATCTGGGCCAGGTGCAACTTAGTCTTCAAATGGATATCTTTGTTCTGGAACACTTTAAACTAGTCTTTTGTAGCAGCAGATTTACCTAACGCAATACACTATTTAATTTCTTGACTGCTGTTATCATGAGCGTTGATGTGGACTCACACAAAATGAAGTCTTTGACAACTTCAATCTTTTCTAATTTATCATGATGTTATTTGGTGAACTAGTAGTTAGGATTTTTCTTTTCTTTACTTTGATGTGCTGTTCATACTGAAGGCTGTGGTCTATGATCTTCATCAGTAAGTATTTTAAATTCACTTTGCTTTTAGCAAGCAAGATTGTGTCATTGACTCATCACAGGTTGTTAATGAGTCTTCCTCCAATCCTGATGCCACCAACCACATAGAGTCCCAGTTTCTTGGATTATTTGCTCAGCATGCACATTAAATAAGTTTGGTAAAAAGACACAACTCTGGTGCACAACTTTCCAACTTGATGAACGTAGTTCATCTGATGCATAAGACCTACTTAAATTGTAAAAGAACAAAGATATCACTTTGAAGACTAAAGTGTGCCTGACTCAAGCCTTGATATTTTCAATGACCTTATCTGCATGTGAAAGTTGGACAATGTCTAAATTGCCCCTCTCTTTCTGTTGTCCAAAGGGTAGATATGGATTAGAATTGATTCAGTGGTCCCTAGCAACAATGTGTTTATATGTCTAAGCTAATTTTAAGGTTTTATTATATTTAATTCTGAATGTGCAAAAACCATGCAGGAGGCATGTTTGACTTCCCCTGGCTTCACAAGGGGAAAAGACACTCAAATTCAAAATGAACCCAAAGCTGATTCCTAAGAAGTGGAGGTCAGACATGTCCACCCTGTTGTTGCTGTTGTCAGGTGCCATCGAGTCGGAACCGAGTCATAGCGACCCCATGCCCTGCAGAACGAGACAATGTCCAATGCTGGGCCAACCTCGCTACCGCTGCCACACTTGACGCCATCAATGATGCCACCTGGCTGATCCATCTTGTTGGGGGTCTTCTTCTTTTTCTCTGACCCTCCACCTTACCCAGCAGGACATCCTTCTCCAGCGACTGTTCTCTCAGGACAATGTGTCCAAAGTAGGAGAGACGAAGCTTAGCCATCTTGGCCTCCAAGGAGCACTCTGGTTGTACTTCTTCTAAAACATATCTATTGGTTCTTTTGGCCGTCCACAGCACTTTCAGTATTCTCCTCCAACACCACAAGTCAAAGGCATCAATTCTTCTATGATCTTCTTTATTCACTGTCCAGCTTTCGCATCCATATGAGGTTATTGAAAATACCATGGCTTGGGTCAGGCCCACCTTAGTCCTCAAGCTGACATCTCTGCTCTTCAGTACTTTAAAAAGTTCCTGTGCAGCAGATTTGCCCAATGCAATACATCATCTGATCTCTTGACTGCTGCTTCTACGAGTGTTGACAGTTGATCCAAGAAGAATGAAGTCCTTGACAACTTCAATCTCTTCTCCATTGATAAGAATGCTGTTTATTGGTCCAGTGGTGAGGATTTTTGTTTTCTTAACATTGAGATGTAATCCATATCCCATTCTAGTACCAACCATTTCTCCCACAGCACTCTCTGCTTCAGATCTGGGTTTGATTATCCATTCCAATGGCCACACAGAACTCATAACAACTATCCATTCCAATGACCACACAGAACTCATAACAATACTCATGATTATGGGGTTTATTAGAAAAATGAACAGGGTACAATTTAGGATCAAAACCAACCCAGGACACAGCAGTTCTCTAGCCTCTTGTTTGTCATATAACAGGCATGCCTCACTGTTGTCTGTGGCCTCTCAGCCACATGTCCTTCGGCCTCTGTTCTGCTTAAGCATGTGTTACAAAGCTCATTTAGTCAATCTGTGAATGTCCAAAGGGCACATTCTTCAAGATCTTTACTCAGTGCATATGCCTAGAGTCTGAAGATGTTCTGTCTGTCCATGCCACTGTCTCTGCTTTTGTCCTCTGTTGTTGCCTCTTATTGGCATCTCTGCCATTACCCTCTGTAGTCCTCATGCTGTCACCTCTGAAGTCACCTCTGCTGTCTCCACTGCAGTGGCTGTTTCTCTAGGTAGGGATCTCATGTGTCACTCATACTCTTCCTTCTTGATGGTCCTGGGATCTCCATCTCTGCTTCTGAGATGGCTCCTTTGAAACCTAGCTGGAGAACAAAACTAACCAATCCCAGCCTTAGAATCCTGTATACCTTATTTGCATGGTTCCACCCTATCACTTGGTGGGAATTAAGAAGACTTTGGATAGAAAAGCCATATCAAGTAAATTTAAGATACCACAGAATGAATGTCTTGCTTAAATAAGATACATTAATGCAATTCTTTCGTTGTCTCAGCCTAGCAATGATTGCCTACTCCTTTTCCTAAAGGCTCTGTCAGTAATTTCTCTAGGACAGGAGGTGTATGGCCCTTAGAAAGCAACTGCATGACTATTACTGCTGTATGGCCGCCTCATGGGTGCATGTCACTGAGTTGATGCTGACTCTTGGTGACCTATGTCAGGTTTCTGAGACTGGAAACCTTCAGGGGAACAGAAAGCCTCCAATTCCTCCTCTAGAGCCTCTGGTGGTTAGCATCCATCCAGTAACCAACTACACCACCAAGGCACCTTAAGACAGATACCTTGGTGTTAAGTTGTTGTTAAGTGCTTCCAGGTCAATTCCGACTCATAATGACCCTGTCTAGTGTTTCCGAGGAGCAGCTGGTGGGCTTGAATTTCTGACCTTATGGTTCAAACTGACCTTGGGGTCCAGTTCATTGTCCTTCAGCACCACACCAGCGCACATAATTGCTGTTGTTGTTGTTAAGTATTCTCAAGTCAGCTTCAACTCATAGTGACCCTATACAGGGTTTCTGAGGAGCAGCAGGTAGGCTTGAACTGCTGACCTTGTGGTTCGCAGTCCAAATATGATGGGATGATTCTGTTTTCTGACTGACATCAGATGATATTACCTATGTTCTCCAAATAGTGACCTCTCTTCCTTGTTTTTCATACTGTCAGGGTAGCTGCTAAATCTCTTTGATGTTTTTAGAAGCAGGCTTTTGAAAACTTGAACATGGCTTCCTTTATGCTGCTTGGTTTGCGCCACTTTTTCTGGGTCTATGCTTGTTTTTAGGCCCTGATTCCATTCTTTCTGCTTGTAAGTTTTAAGCACATTAAAGAAAATGAAAAAAACAAAACAAAACAAAAAAACCCAACACCCGTTGTTTCCTGTAGTTGTGTCCACCTTTTCTCTCACTTGAAAACCCATGTGATTATGTTGCTGAATTCGATTAGAATCTTGTGGGTCATGAGATTTGAAAGAGTCTCTTATTTATTCCCCTCGGACCTTCTTTCTTCTGAGAGCAACAATGCAAAAAACTACATCAAAGTTTTCTCTGGCATTTAGAAAACCAATTGTCCTAAGAACTAAGTCCCACACATGATCGTCATTCATACTTAAACATTCTACTGGCATGCTCTTCACTCTTTTTCTATGCAGAATGCTTTCTGTTTTCTTGAATTTTATCATTTTTATGACATCCTGCATAAGGTATTTTACAAATAAAGAAACTGAGCTCTGAGATTCTGATCTGATTTTATTTCACAGGCAAAGTGTCTTGAGTTCTGGGTGATGACCACCCCACACCAGTGACTTGTCCCTATCACTAGTCATCTAAGTTTATAAATATCCACTTTTCTTTGATATTTTGCAGAATAATATTTTACTCAATGGCACCTAACAACAATATTTTGATAAATGAATACATATGTGTACAGCAATGAATATGAGCAAAGAAAAATGAAGGCTCTATTGAAACATGCATTAGCAGTGCCAACTTTGGTGATAGAAGTAAAGCAGGCAAGCTGGCAGGGCCATAACAAGAACTAGTATTGCTCAAGTAAACAGGCACATCTAAGTAATTAGTAACACATTCTTATAATTGCTTCCCAAATGGCCGAGGCATTTGGTTTTCTAAAACAGGATTCAGAAAGCTCTGATATATGTGCTCTGTGACATATATTTGCACGCATTTTCCCCACTCCCTTCCTCATCTTTGAACTTCTCTACACTGAAAATTGATTCATTTAATCCCTTTGTCTCTCTGGTTTTGGCATTTGATTTGTAGCTTTTTTTCATTTCTTCACCAACCTTTATATCTCTGCTCTCCCATTTTGGGGTTTTAATTATCTTTGTCTTGATGTTTTGCTGGTCAGGCCATCATCCTTGTGCAACTTAGTGTCTCTCCAACAAAAGCTGTCAAATTTCTACAGATGATAATCACATCGGGTCCTTTAAAGAGTCATTGGAACCTTGTGAGTCATGAGGTTTGAAATGACTTCGAACCTTTTGGGGATCAATTTTTTGTGTGTGACTAGCCAAAAGGAGGTTTTTATTTCTAAGGGGTTGGGGAAGCATTTCTTCATAAGAACTCAAAAGACTGGGACATCAAATAACTCTTACAAAACAACATTTTGATGAGTTAAGTGTAAATGAATCAGAAACATATGGATTGAATTTCCCTTAAAATACACATGGGTTTAAAAATTAAGGGGAAAAGTGCTTGGCAAAAATTCTCATTGGGTTTGGCCAAGTCCGATTCCTTTGAAAACTAGTTCAGGACACGATGCCAATCTCAAAATGCTTCTGGGTTCACACATCTCTGGTTCAAAGCTGTCTTCCTCAGAATCCTTTATTTTCGCTCTTTGTTCACTGTTGTCAGGACTGTGTTCCCTCAAGAATCCTAATCAGAGAGACATCTAAGAACACACAGTTCATGTGAAAACCTTCTCCCATCCAGGACTGCATTGAATAGGCATATCATTATTCATTTACTCCCCAATTCATTCATTGAACCTCTTTTACAGTATTAGGCATTTTGATAAGTGATGTGGATAATATAAAAGATAATTCAAGTGTAATCTCTTCTTAGAAAACCTATCATCTGTGGGTAAAGCAGAGGTCATTATGATGAAAGGTAATAACAGGAATGCTGTACTGGCCAGTGTTTGGGTGGCCACAGTTTACACCAGGTGGTTCATCTCATTGTCTTCCCTTCTCATTCACATTTTGAGGGTTGCTTTTTATTTCTCATGCTTCTAAATTTAATACAGAGATGCAGATGGGCTTAAGGAAGGATGAGATGATCCCAACAGCAGGTAGCCACTGCCACCCTAAAGTTAAAAGGACAAAAGGAAATTGGAGTAAGCAGAGACCAGTGAGAAGTGCAATCATGAAGAATGGTCACCCTGGGGAATTGTGGTTGTGGATGAATGCAGCTACCACAGCAATAAGCAGGGAAGGAACACAAGGGAACCCAGGGTACAGTCATTGACACTGACCAGGGCAGAGAAGGGCAGAGAATCCACAAGGAGGGATGGTAGATGAGGTCAGAGGTGGCAGGGGATGAGGAAGGTAAAAACATTTCTGCCTGTGTCTGAGGATGGCAATGCACAAAAGCCTGGTCCCTCATTCTTGTTGGTCCATCACCAACTTCAAAGACAGGGCAGATTTTCTTTTAAATTATTTATTTAATTAAATTTTATTGTGAATTGTGTGATGGTTTACAGAGCAGATCATCCATTTTACATTCAACAAATCATATACTTTGCTTCATTACATGGTTGCAATCCCCTCTATACACCATACACCATACACCAGCATTTCCCTTTATTCACTTTAACCAATGCATTATTGTCTTCAGTTATTCTGTGAAAATAAACACAGCAGAAAATTCCCAAATTCAGAAATGTCTATATGTACAACGTATTGACATAGATTGCATTCTTCAGGTCATGCAACCATTGTCACCTCGTTTCCAGAATTGTTCCCCACTACTATAAGCTCGTTGCCCCTTAAGTTTTCTAAGTTTTTTTCATTTCTGTTGCTCATTTTACACTATGTAGATTTGTTGTTCTTAAGTGCATTGAGTCGCTTCTGAGGAGTAGCTGATGATTTGAACTGCCGATCCTGTGTTTAGTTGCTCAGTGCTTATCCTACTGTTCCATGACAGGCTTCCACCATAATGACAGTTCTTTAACATAGCACATTGATCAAGATGGACATTCTTTATTAAGGTAAACAGTTATTTGGTTTAAGGAGCCCTGTTGACATTATAGAAAAAGCACTGGACTGCTAGCTACAAAATTGGCAATTCAAATCTACTAGCCACTCCATGGGAGAAAGATAAGGTTTTCTGCTCCAGTAAAGATTTATAGCCTCAGAAATCCTACATAGGGTTGTTATGAGTTGGAATCCACTCCATGGCTGTGGGTTTGGTTTAGTTTAAGTAACCTTGATGGTACAGTGGTTAAGCACCCCATGGCTTACCCAAAGGCCTGTGGTACAGATCCACCAGCTGCGAGAAAGATGTGACAATTTGTTTCTGTAAAGATTGCTGTTGTTCTGTGCTGTCGAGTCCTTTCCAACAAATAACGACCTTGTATAGGGTTTTTGAGGAGCAGCAGATGGGCTAATAGTCCAGTGTTTATTCTACAGCACCACACCAGGATTTCTCTATAAAAACTGGACACCGTATGAGGCAGTGGTGACTGAAATGGGACAGGTATTGTTTTATTTAAAGAAGACTTCAGGAGTACATAATATTAATGGCTGAAAGATTGTCTCAGGGCAATTGTTTCAGAAGTTCATCCATTTGGGACTGGGAAGAATCTTAAGTACATGAATACTCCAAAAGAAGGAAGCAAGAAAGCACAAGCATGTTGGATGAAATAAGTGGTTTATGTTTATAAAAGGACTGGTTTTATAAAGAAAATGTTTTGGAATTATGTTAAGAAGATATAAGTCTGACTGACATTTTAAGCAGGTTGACTTGTATGCACTAGACAAAGTGGAGCCATTGGAGAGATCTGAGTAAAGGGGTAATAAAATCAGAGTAGTATTTTAGGAAAGTTAGTCTGCTTGCTTTGAGTAAAATCAATTGGAAAAGGAAGAGTTTGGTGATCAGGAAACTAGAAAGCCCTTTTTTTTAGTTCCAAATGAGATGATAAGTGGAATGAAGACAGAATTATAAAAAGAAGGCCAGATTCCCCTTTGTTTTACATTTTAGAATTTAAAAATTTTAAATTAGATGTGGCATCCTTCTATTGGCTGTCTTAAAATAAAATGTCTAGTCTCTTTAAGTTAGTTAATCCACATGTTGTTGTTAGGCATTGGGTGAGTTCCCATTCAGTGACTTCATACACAATAGAATGACGCTGCCCGGTTCTGCGCCGTCCTCACATCCTGAATATGTTTGAGGCTGTTGGTGCAGCCACTGTGTCACTCCATCACGCTGAAGGTCTCCCTCTTTTTTGCTGACCTTCTGCTTTGCCAAACATGATATTCTTCTCCAGGAATGATCACCTGATGACGTATCCAAAGTATGTGAGACAAAGTCACGTGATCATTACTTCTAAGACGCATTCTGGCTGTGCTTCTTTCAAGAGAGTCGAGTATATTTAATAATGGTATATTCAATAATCTTCACCAACAGTTTACTTTAAATGCATCAAATCTTTTTTGGTTTTCTTTATTCATTGACCAGCTGTTGTATGCATATGAGGCAATTAAAAGTATCATAACTTGAGTAAGGCACACCTTAGTTTTTAAGGTGACTTCTTTGCTTTTTAAATATTGTAAAGGTATCTTTTATAGCGGTTTTGCTGAAACAATGCAATTGTTGTTGTTGTGAGGTGCCATTGACTCTGTACTACCCATAGTGACCCTATGCACAACAGTACAAAACACTGCCGGGTTCTGGGCCACCCTTACAATTGTCGCTACATTTGAGCCAGTGCTGCTGCCACTTGGCCAATCCATCTTGCTCGGGGGTCTTCCTCTTTTTCTCCACCCTCCACTTTACCAAATATGATATCCTTCTCCAGTGACTGGTCCCTCCTGACACTATGTCTAAAGTATGAGAGATGAAGTCTGGCCATCCTGGCTTCCAAGGAACACTCTGGATGTACTACTTCCAACACAGATCTATTTGTTCTTTTGGCTGTCCATGGTACTTTCAATATTCTCCCCAAACACCATAACTCAAATGCATCAATTCTTCTATGGTTTTCTTCATTATCCAACTTTCACATGGATATGAGATAACTGAGAATACCATGGCTTGGGTCAGATTCACCTTAGTCCTCAAACTGACATCTTTGCTCTTCTACACTTTAAAGAGGTCTTGTGCAGCAGATTTGCCCAATGCAATACATCCTTTGATTTCTGGACTAATAAGATTTAATGGTTGATCTGTGCAAAATGAAGTCTTTTGACAACTTCAATCTTTTCTCTGTTTATATAGATTTTTTTTTTTAATTGGTCTAGTGGTGAGGATTTCTGTTTTCTTTACATTGAGATGTAGCCCATACCAAAGGCTATGGCCTTTGATTTTCATCAGTAAGTATTTTAAGTGTTCTTTGCTTTCAGCAAGCAAGGTTTTATCATATATCACAGGTTGTTAATAAGTGTACCTCCAATCCTGATGCCCTGTTTTCTTCATATAATCCAGCTTCTCGGATTATTTCAATCTGTATATCAGCATACAGATTGAATAAGTACAGTAAAATACACAATGATGCAATACATCTTATGATTTCTTGACTATTGTTTCCAACATTGATTGTGGATCCAAGTAAAATGAAATACTTGATAACTTAAATATTTTCTTTGTTTATCATGATTTTGCTTATTGGTACAGTTGTGGGGATTTTTTTTTTTTTTTTTTTAATGTTTGGGTGAAATCCAAACTGAAGACTTTGATCTTCAGCAGTTAGTGTTTCAAATCCTCTTCCCTTTCAGCAAGAAAGTTATATCATCTTCATATTACTAGTGGTTAAATGAATCTTTCTCCAATCCTAATACTGCTTTCTTCTTCATATAGTCCCAGATTTTCTAAGCATATATTCTAAGCAAATTTGTTTAGATTTAACAAGCATAGTGAAAGGCTGTTGTTGTTGTTAAGTGCCATTGAATTGATTACGACTCATAGCGACCCTGTATAGGGTTTCCGAGGAGCAGCTGGTGAGCTTGAACCACCAACCTTGCAGTTCAAAAGATTTTGCAGTTTGGTGCCTTAATCCACAGCACCACACCAGTGAAAGGATACACATGACAAATTATGGCTAGAACTGTGAAGAAGATGAAGTTTAGAGCACTTAACTGTGCTCATGCAGAAGCAGCACATAGACCAAGAGGAAGTAAATTGAACAGAACTGTGTGGTTTAAAACCAGGAAAGGGTAATACATATAAAGTACTTAAAACAGAAGCACTTAATAAAGGTTTATAATTACTATCTTAAATATGTTCCACATTAAATCCTAGTCTATAACTTTTTTTCAAGAAAATTGCTTTTTATCTAACTCAAGGTTAAACATTGAAACTAAGAACGTTGTAAACATTTTTTACCTTTAAGTTTTGATCAAAAGAATATATGCTGTATTTAAAAATAAACTCTTACAAAAAGACTTAGACTGGAACTTGGTAGCTCTTGGCCCAATCCTTCACAATGTAGGTTTTCCTTTCAGTGAAATCTACTTTTAACTTTGTTTTATATTGCTTCTAAATGGTATCTCTGTACAGCTTAATTAATTCAACTTGGTATCTTGATTTATCTCTTTTGGAATTGTGCTAGGAAGATAGAAGTGAGTCCTAGCAAAAATTTTAATGACAGACTAAGGAGGTTGAGCTTTATTTACTAGACAAGGTGGTGCCACTGATGTAATATATGCTATATTAAAAAATATTCCATTTTTGTTCATTTCCTGATGTTTGGTGGCATTTTACTTCTGTATGCCCCAATGCAGTATGTCTCTGGTTTTAGTTAAATCATAATTAGTGATTGTATCATCATGATTTATAAATATTGTTTACTGCAGAACCAAATAGTGTACCAGGACTTCATCTTTTACTTATAAAATGTTCTGTTTTTCCTGGACTTTCTAATTGGGTTGATTTTTTACTTGCATAATTTGCTAGCCACAAAATGTTAATTATTTTCAAATGCTTATTATATCAACTGTCCTATCAAACTTCCTTGTTCCTAGAGTTCTCCCTTTTAGAACCTAAAATCTTCCTTTTTTAATCTAGACTGTTTGATGTTTTGCAGCTTTATTCTGAGAATTCCGTCTTGTTTCTTCTGTAATCGATACTGTGCTCTCTTTCTTGGATTCCTCTGCCTCCCTATCCCCTTTTTCATATCTTTTAATGGGCTTACCAAAAAAAGAGCATATGGTAAGTATAAGTGTAACTTCCGAGTACTTGTAGCTATTGATTATAATGTACATTTGTCTGTTTGATCAGCATTAGAATGCTTTGTTAATAGCCTCTCTTTCCCTTAGAATTTTGAAGGCAGTGTTGCTGATGACAAGTCTGCCATGATTTTTCTTCTTTATCTGTTATATTAATTCTGACTCATTTCTCTCTATGTTTCTAAGGTAATCTTTTTCAGTATTATAGAATTCCGCAGTGATGTGCACTGCTGTAGATGTTTGTTCATTCATTCATTGTGCTGGATAGGTAGAACCTAGACATTTATATCCTTCAATTCCCTGACATTTTCTTTTAATTTTCCTTTGACAATCTTCTGTTTGCTTTTTTGCATTCTCCCCTTTTGGTCTAGTATTAATTACTAGACCTCCTTATTATTAATTTTATAGTTAGTTATATTAGTTAAATACTAGCCCACCTTGATTGACCCTTAAAGTTTTATCCCTCTCTGCTACATTTTCATTTATTTTTATTTCTTTTTTTCCCCCACTTTATTTAACTTCTTATACAAGGGTGAATCAAAAAATTATCTGCACTCTGGCTGTAGGATTTATTTTAATCAACTTTTAGCAAAGACAAATACATCATTTTTGGACATAATCTCTTTGCTTTTCAATGCACTTTTTCCGTCTGTCAACAAGCTTTCATATTCCCTTATTAAAAACTGTTTTAGGCTGAGCTGTCTTCCCTTTTTCATTAGAGGTGAATCTTCGTCCTCGAAGGGCTGATTTTAGGAGACCAAGCAGGTGGAAGTCCTATGGAGCAAGATCAGGACTATAGGGGCATTGACTTAACACTTCAAAAGAAAGTTTTTGCAGAGTGTCACAAGTGTGGGCAGAGGTGTATGGATGTACATTGTCATGTAAGATCACAATGCCCTTGGATAACAATCTTCTGCTATTTAATCTAAAGTTTAGGTAGGCTTCAGCTCTTCAGTAAGCATCTCACTGTAAGAAGCACTGTTGATTCTTAACACTTTTTCCTGAAAGTAGTACAATATTGGCCTTCGAGAATCCCAGAAAACTGTAAGCATCAAGTTTTCAAGCTGATAGTTGACTTTTGAATTTGTTCTTGGTTGGTTTCCTGAGAGTAAACCGCTGAGTATGGAATGGAAACATCCTCCATTGTTTAAAAAGAAAGAATTCAAAAGTCATTCATTAGGTGGAAATTGATGCTTACAGTTTTCTGGGATTCTCAAGGGACAACACTGGAACACTTTCAGGAAAAAGGGTCAAGAATCAATAATGCTCCTTACAGTGATATGCTCACTGAAGAGCTGAAACCTAAACTTTGGCTTAAAAGCAGAGAACTGCTACCTAAGGGCATTGTGATCTTGCATTACAATGCACATCCGCATACATGCCCACACTAGTGTTGCTGCAAAAACTTCATTGAGGTGTTAAAGTATCCTCCCTATAGTCTTGACCTTGCTCCATGGAACTTTCACCTATTTGGTCCCCTGAAAGCAGCCCTTGGAGGATGAAGATTCATCTCTGATGAAGAAATAAAGACAGCAGTGCATTTGTGGCTAGCAACTCAGCCCAAAACATTTTTAAATAAGCAAACATAAAAGCTTATAGACAGATGGACAAAGTGTATTGAAAAACAAGGAGATTATGTCAAAAAATTATGTATTTTTTTTCTAAAAGTTCATTAAAATAAATTCTAAAGCAGAAAGTGGATAATGTTTGACTCACCCTCATATATCAACTTAAAAAAATTATATTCTCAAGAGCTGTTTCTTGCTTTCTGATTATTTATTTTTCACAGTATTCCCTTCTTGTTTTAGAAAGGAAAGAACTCATATCCTTGTAATAATATTAACTCAAATCTTTGAAAAAGATGTTTTTTTTTTCTTTCTGCTGAATTATTTTCCCTTTTCATTCATATAGTGTCACTTTTTATGTGGGAGGCTTTTCATAAATATTACTTGATTCATTTACATTTAAAATTAAGGCATTTAAAATTGTGGCATATCCATGTAATGGAATACTTTCCAGAAATAAAATGAAGCAAACTATTGATGGAAAAACATGATAAAATATTGATGAATCTCAAAAGATTTATGTTAAATAAAAAGTTAGACACAAAAGAATGCATACCATATGATTTCATTTATATAAAATTTTCAAAAAGACACAATTCTTGTGACAAAAGCAAATTTATAGCTGTTAGGAGCTAGAGAATGGAGGGAAAAAAAAGGCTAGAAGGGAATATTAGAAAACTTTAGAGGTGATGAAATGTTTTATATTTCGATTGTGTTGTTGTTAAGTGCTGTTGAGTTGTTCTGATTCATAGAGACCCTGTATAGAATTTCCAAGGAGCAGCTGGTGAGTCTGAACCACCAATCTTGTAGTTCAAACCTACCTTATGGTTGTGCCTTATCCCACAACATCACACCAGGATTGTGAGAGGTGGTTATATGACTATGTATATCAATCAAAAAATTAAATATTACACACAAAATTGGTGAATTTCATTGTATGTGAGTTCTCAAAGGAATGCTGGGTCTACAGACACTGAGAGAAAACAAAAATCTTTCTCCAATATTTGCCTCTGAATTCAGACTTCAAGCTTCATAAACTGAGAGAATACAATTCTGATTGCTAATACCATCCACTAGTGGCGTTTCTGCTAGAGATGCAGGGAATAACTAAGACAGAATTTGGTGTTGGTGGTGGAGTGATGGATGCCTTAATATATACCTAAACTGTGGAAGCAGTTTTGGAATTATATAATGAGTAAAAACTGGAAGAATACGAAGGTACATAATAATAAGAGCCTAGTGAGTTTTTGAAGATACTGTTGATGAAGTTGTCAAAGGCAATTCTGATAAAGATTCAGAAGGAAGTGATGAGAACTGCAACACTGAAGATGATGCAGACAGTAAACAGCAAACACAGAACCAGGAGACCAACACAAGATGGCATGGGAACCCACCAACAGACCAAGAAAGCTGAGCACCTTCGTGCATGAGGCTTCCTGGCAAAGTGGGGTGTCTCTGGGTACTTATTGGTAGAGTTAGCCTCTCTGACCCATGGAGCTAGACATAAAGAAGTTTGTAACACACGTTAGATTCTTCTAGAATATGAAAGAAGCAGAGCCACATCATTCTTAAAAGGTAGTGTCAAAACCCAGGAGTTCCTAAAGGGCATATCCATGGCTTCTAAGGCTTTTAAAGGTGGCACCACAGTTTCCTAGATTTCAAAATCTCTGTTCTTCACCCACTAAGTTCTGGAATGTGGGGCTGCCATTAAGATGGGACTAGAGCTAAGGAGGTGGGCTGCCATGCCTGAGTAGTCAGGGGAACGGGGCCAATTGGGACTTAGAGAATGGGGGGTCACTAGTAAATGAGACTAGGAGAATAAGACCATAAACACCGAACTACTAACCACAGCGTTGGTGGTTCAAACTCTCCAGCTTCTCATTTGAAACTCTATACGGGGTCACTACGAGTTAGAATCAACTCGAGAACATCTAACAGCAACAAAGCTGAGGGAGCGGAGGTGCTGCTCCAATGGATTTGAAGGTGTAGTTTAAGGCCAGGGTTCAGGTACCTCTACCAAGAATCCATACTGTCTGGCCAACACCCACAGAAGGGCCATTGGCCAAACCGTCTCAGAGAGCAGACAATTATTTCAGGCATTAAGAGCTAATGTAAATTTTTCTGTTGGGTTTTAAACTTGTTTGGGTTCCATTTTCCCTTTATGCATCTTTCCCTCCAGTTGCTCACATTAGTAATACAAATGTTGATCTCTGTCTTTTCCACCATTGTACTTAGGAAGATTTTGGGATGATATGATGGGTGAAAATGTTTTGCATGTGTCAAGGTAATGAATTTTGGGGATTCAGATAGTGGAATCCGCCACTCATCTCTCAGTTTGTTGTACTGTACTGGCTTACATGTTGTTATGAATCTGTAAGCTATGCCACAGGTATTTTAAATACCAGAAGGGTCATCCATGGTGGACAGGTTTCAGCTGAGCTTCCAGACAAAGACAGAGTAGGAAGAAGGAGAGACAGACTACTTCTGAATATCTAGTCACTGAAAACCTTATGGAAAGCAGTGAAACACAGACAGATAACACCACAATATTAAATATTGAAACATGAAGATCTCCAGAATATTGTCAGATATAGTGCCAGAAGATGAGCCCCTCAGTTTAAAAGGCACTTAAAACATGAGTGGAGAAGAACTCCATACTCAAAGTAGAGTTGACCTTGATAATGCAAATGGCATAAAGCCTTGGGGACCTTCATTTGCTGACAGGGCATAACTGAAAATGAAGAGAAAAAACTGTAAACATCCATTAATAATAAGAATATGGAATGTATGAAGTATGAATCTAAGAAAATTGGAAGCTGTCAAAAATGAAATGGAACACATAAACATAATATCCAAGACATTAGTGAGCTGAAATGAACGGGTATTGGCCATTTTGAATCTGACAATCACATGGTTTACTATGCCTGAAATGTCAAATTGAGGAATGGTGTCACAGTCATCATCAAAAAGAATATTTCAATATAACCTTGTAAATGTTATGAAATATAAAATTTCCCATTTCATTTATATTCATAATCTATATTTGTTCCTTTTAAATTTCTCTTATGTTGGAAAATAAAACTCAAAAATGTCATTGAATAGTGAATAATTGCTATCAGGACTGATTTTGAAGGTTGGAAATGTAAAGGTAGACATTTTATAGCAAGGAAGGAAGTGATTAACTTTTCAGTCTAGGAGCAGAGGTCCCTAGGACCATCAACGGAGAAGAGCCGAGAGCGGGACCCTACCCAGAGAAAGAGTGATGCCTGAGATGGAGGCAGAGACAATGACGTGGCGTGATGGAGCAGTTGGTGGCTTTCGATCCAGAGAGGGAGAGTGACTGTGTGTTGAAGACTGGGGTGGGTGGTGGTGGTGAGGGGGGATAGTGTAGGGGGCAGGCTTGCAGGGTATACCCTTTGGTTGGTTGATGCTGCATGTAGGGGATCGTAACCATGGCAATGATACAATGTACAATAGAATGAATGTAAAACTAATGTTCTCCCATGTAAACTATCATATAATTCACAATAAAACACTAAAAAAAAAAAAAAAAAGATTACAGCCTAGACA
>NW_006408519.1:20567586-20570070 GCF_000296735.1 Chrysochloris asiatica | reverse complement strand
TGATGGATTATAAATTGAAATATTTCAACAAACTGATGCAGCACTGGAGGCACTCACTCATTTATGCCAAGAAATCTGGAAGACAACTACCTCACCAACTGACTGGAAGAGATCCAGTTTGTGCCTTTCCCAAAGAGACATGACCCAACAGAATGTGGAAATCATTGGACAATATCATTAATATTGCATGCTAGTAAAATTTTGCTAAAGATGATTGGGAAATGGCTGCAACCAGACATTGACAGAGAACTTTCAGAGGTTCAAGTCAGAGTCAGAAGAGGACATGGAACAAGAGATATCATTGCAGACATCAGATGGATCTTTGCTGAGAGCAGCGAATACCAGAAAGATGTTTACCAGTGCTTTATTGACTATGCAAAGGCTTTCAATTATGTGGGTTATGACAACACTGCAGAGAGTGAGTATTCTGAAACACTTAATTGTGCTCATGAGGAACCTGTACATAGACCAAGAGGCAGTTTAAAATTAGGGAAGATGTCCACCAGGGTGTTTTGTCCTTTCACCATACTTATTCAATCTGTGGAGTCCTGGTGTGATGCTGTGGGTTAATGCACCAGACTGCAAAACTGTTTGAACTGCAAGGTCAGCAATTCAAGCTCACCAGCTGCTCCGCGAAAACCATATACAGGATTGCTATGGGTCAGAAACAACTCGATGGCACTTAACAACAACAACATTCAATCTGTATGCTGAGGAAATAATCTGAGAAACTGGATTATATGAAGAAAAATATGGCATCAGGATTGGAGGAAGACTCATTAACAATCTGCAATATGCAGATGATATGATTTTGTCAGCTGAAAATGAGGAGGACTTAAAATATTTACTGATATAGATCAAAGATCACAGTCTTCGGTATGGGCTGCACTGTATGAAAAACAACATCCATACAAATGGAGAAATGATTGATACTGTAAATCTTTACAGGAGCAGAAAGCCTCATCTTTCTCCCGCAGAACAGCTAGTGGTTTTGAACTGCTGACCTTGCGGTTCACAGCCCGATTCGTAACCACTACGCTACCAGAGCTCCTTACAATATCTATAATAAATATAAAATAATTTAAAGTGAATATACACTTCCTACCCAATTTTAAATGACGTTATCACTTTACTGTATTTTCTTTGGAATTTTCATGAGATAGCAATATCATCAGGTTAACGCAACTTTCACTGCTGCCATTCATCTCTTTGCCTCACTCCCCATTGGCGGTTCAAGCTCACCAACTGCTCCTTGGAAACTCTATACATGGTCGCTGTGAGTCGTAACTGACTCTAGGGTACTTAACAACAAAAATCCATACTGACAGAATTAGTTCCTCCATCTTAAAATTGTGAAAAATCCTACAGCATGAGTAAACCAGAGTTTATCCACTTTCCTCAGAGGACCAGTGGTGGAATTTGCACTTTTTATATGATTATATGCAATGCTGCAATGAACTTTATTGTATGTCTCTATGAGAATATGTGAGGTGATTTCTCTAGAACAGTGGCTTTCATGCATTAGCACACATTAGGACCGTGTGGAGGGTTGGTAACAATACAGATAGCTGGGCCCCCACCTCCAGAGTTCCTGATTCAGGAGCTATAAGTAGGTCCAACAATCTGAAAATTTAACATATTCTCAGGTGATACTGATGCTGGTGCAGAAACCAAATAAACCACAGATGGAATCTGGGGTCTTTGAATGTGTATACAAGGGACGTTAAAAAGTTTGTGGAAAGATTCCAAGATCATTTAATTAGATTTTTCAATGAACTTTTTGAAGCCCCCTCATATGTTTTAAAATTTGCTAGGGATTGTTAACTTGCTCTGCAGAGTGTTTAAAGAAATAAACACAATGCTGCTATCAATTTATGCATAGTTATTTCTGAATCTCTTGCTAACATTGATGTCTAAAGACTGCTTGCCAGTCCAAGTGAGACCTCGCATTGTTTTAGCTTATATTTTTCTTATGATCAGTGAGATTGAGTATCATTTCTTATGCTTAATGGTCAGTATTTTTTATTTTGTCCTTTGAATTCCTCATCCATTGCCAGGTTTTCTTTTGTTTTGTTTTTTCCTTTTCCCTATTGAGTTGATTGTTTTATTTATTTATATATTTTTGATTATTCCTTTGTGGAATTTCTTGATATATTCATGATACTAATCATTAATCTGATAATAGGCTTCAAGAATCATCTCTTCATCCCTAGTCTTTGCTTTTTCATTTTTTAAATGGTATTTTTGAATGCAGAGAAATTTACATATAAGATAACAAAGTCAACATCAATAATTTGCCTTATAATTTGTTTTTATAAGATTCTAATAAATATTTCTTGCCTGTGGTAAAATAGATATATTGTGGATAACCACAAGGTTGATGGTTTAAATCCACCAATCACTCCTCAGAAACCTATACAAGGGTCGTTTTGAGGCAGAATTGACTCCATAGCACTAAACAACAACAATATAGCTATATACTTA
>NW_006408519.1:20563941-20566191 GCF_000296735.1 Chrysochloris asiatica | reverse complement strand
CTCCAACACCATAACTCAAAAGCATCAATTCTTATATGGTCTTCCTTATTTACTGTCCATCTTTCACATGTCCATCTTTCACATGTTATCTGGGCCTGGTCTTCTTTCTTGTAGGAAGTTTTTTTTAATGACCTAATCAATTTCTTCTTTTGTTATAGGTCTGCTCAAGTTTTCCACTTCACTCTGTGTTAGTGTAGGTAGATTGTATTTTTTCAAAAATATCCCTTTCTTCTAGATGTTCAAATTTGCTGGAGCACAACTCTTCATATTATTCTGCTATATTTCAGTTGGTTTTGTTGTGATGTCCCCATATCATTTCTTATGTGTGTTATTTAAGTCTTCTCCCTCTTTTCTTTTGTTAGGCTTGCCAATGATTTTCAATTTTATCCATGCTTTCAAAGAACCATCTTCTTGTCTTATTGATTCTACTGTTTTTCTATTTTCCAATACACTTATTTCTGTTCTAACCTTTATTATTTCTTCTGGTGAGTGTAAGCTTACTTTGATGGTCTTTTTCTAATTGTTGTAGATGTTGTGTTAGTGTGTTGATGCTGGTTCTTTCTTCTTTTTGGATGTGTGTTTATTGCTATATTTTGCCCTTTAAGAACCCCACTTTTGCTCTGTCTCAAAGGTTTTGGTATGTTGTTTTTGTTCTCGTTTGACTCAAGGAATTTTTTTATTTCATCTTTTATTTGTTTTCTTACCCAGTAGCTTTTTAGCAGGGTGTTATTCAGTTTCTATGTATTTGATTTTGTTTCCTTGATCCTTCCATTATTGATTTCTAATTTTATAGCATTATGATCTGAGAAGATTAACATTTTGATGTTTTATTTAAAATTTAGCGAGACTTCATTTGTGGCCTAACACATAGTGTTTTCTGGAGAATGTTCAATAAATGACTCTACAGTAATAGTAGGAGATTTTAATATACCACTTTCAAAAAAGGACAGAACAAACAGAAAGAAACTCAACAAAAGCACAGAGGAACTAAACAACACAATCAGTCAACTCGACCTCATAGATTTGTACAGAGCACTCAACCCAACAACAGCACAGTACACATTCTTTTCCTGTGTGCTTGGAAGCTATTTATAAAAATTCTTTCCAACAGAGAATTAGTCTCTACCTCTGTCATGATCAAATTTCTTGTAATTTTAATTTCAGTTTCCAGATTCCTTTGTACATTTTACTGATATTTTGTCTGTTCCAGGGTCATGAATATACTTTTTAATTACATAAAATTTTTAATTTCTAGAAAATTTTGATATCTGATAGGGAAAGTCTCCTTATCCTCTTCCTCTTCTTCAAACAGTAAAAAAGTATGCCAGCCATATGATTACTGATATTAAATATAAAATTTCATTCCACTTTCTCCAGTGAGAATGATGAAGGGTATGTGATGACTATTTGATACCTCTGATAACAGGAAATACCAGTTCTACAATGGGAAAATTTCATATTGTAATATAAAATACTGCCAGAAAATTTCTCTTGGAGCATTCCACAGGGATTATTGAAACAACGTTCTCAATAATAATGTATTAGCATATTCCACAGTACATATCATATGGTGCCTGTGAATAACTTACTAAAGTTGTAAAAGTCAGTAGTAAATAGTTAATGTAATGTAATCTATAGTTTCACAATTATAATTTGATCCAGGGATTGAAATGAGAATATCTAAGGCTTTAGGTAGAGGCCTGGTGTAACACTGTAGGATAAACACTGGCTTGCTAACCGCAAGGTGGCTTGTTCTAACTCACCAGCTTCTCCTTGGAAAACTTATACAGGGTCTCTTTGAGTTGGAAGTCACTTGATGACATATAACAAAAACAACAAGGCTGTAGGAAGATATAATTATTTTCTAAATCAACAATCATCAAATTAATCCTGAGCAAAATACAGCACATATGGGTGTTTTTTTGTTGTTGTTGTTGTAAAAAAAGTTTTATTAGAACATGGCCACACCCATTTGTCCACCACTCGTCTGTCAGTTTGTTGTACTGTAGTGGGTTGTGAGTTGCTGTGATGCTGGAAGCTATGCCACTGGTATTTAAAATACCAGCAGGGTCATCCTTGGTAGACAGGTTTCAGATGAGCTTCCAGACGAAGATGGACTAGGAAGAAAGAGTGACGGACCACTTCCGAATCTTTAGTCACTGAAAATCTTATGAATAGCAGAGAAACACTGTCAGATATAGTGCTGAAAAATGAGCCCCTCAGGTTGGAAGGCACTCAAAATGCGACTGG
>NW_006408519.1:20551124-20562146 GCF_000296735.1 Chrysochloris asiatica | reverse complement strand
CAGTCACTGAAGAAAGATAACATGTTTGGTAAGGAAGACTCCTGATGAGATGGATTGGCCAAGTGACAGCATCGATGGACTGAAACATGGCCACAGTAGTGAGGTTGGGCCAGGATCGGGCAGTGTTTCGTTCTGCTGTGGATAGGGTTGCTATGACTCAATGCTGACGTGATGGCACCTAACAACAACAACAACATCCGTTTATCTATCTGTGTCTATGGCTGATTTCAGGCCACCAGTGGTGGAGTTGAATGGTTGTGACAAAAACCGTATGACACACAAAGTTGAAAATATTTACTGTCTGTTTACAGAAAAAGTTTTCTATTCTTTACTTTAAATTGTTTACTCTGACTAGTTTTTAAAATCCAGGGTGGTATTTTGTTTGTTTGTGTTTATTTTCCTGTTTAGCACCTGAAAGTATAAACCAAAAATGTAATCTGTGTAAAATGGTCAAGGTGAAAAACACTGACAAGATAATGCATTGACGTCTTAGTTTAGGGACATATTCACTCTCACTCTATACATTCGTTTCACCCAAGGATTTTATTCTCCAAAGAAAAATAGTCTAAGAGCACAAGCAATCCTTCTTTCTGAACTATGGAAATCCTCTGTTGGCGGTGCCTCTAACACTCCACCCTCCCCCATAGCCATCCAGACTTGGCAGTTCTTTACAGACTCTCAAGAGAGCAGAGCAGGGGAACAGTGGATGACATTTTGCTCTTCCTCTGGACTCAAGTCCTTGTCATCCTTGTTAATTTTGAAATTTCTTCTCCCCATAGACTCAGTGTTGACTTCTTCTCAGCTCTCTTGTTGTCAAGTAAGGTTTGTTAAAAACTTTTTTCTTAAGGACTGCTAACTGAACTGTCACAATTCCAAATTGAAAATGTGATCTAATGGGAAAAGATCACAGTATTGAGAGCCAGATGTTATGATTTTGAGGTTCTAATCTTGACAGTAGGTAAATGACCTTAAACAGGTTGTTTAAGCTATACAGCTCAGTTTTCTCATTTGAAAGCTAAGGGTACTAACAGTACTTATTAAACATGTCTTTTTGGATTGGCGGTAGAGACAAATGAAATATGTGAAAATAATTTGTAAACTACAAAGTAATACACACATTTGTTTATTATTAACACCAATTCTTAGATTTTCTCAATGATTTTCTCTAATTTCAAAATGCATTTCATTTTGTGTTTAAGAACCAGTCCATTTATTCTCCATTGTAGTCTCCTTGTCAAAAGTCTTCGCCCTTGCTTTAGCATCTGTGTTCCTTGTGGATACTCTGTTTCTCTGGACACAACTACCCTCTACAAATCGCTACTCCAGGGCTTGGACATCTCAAAGCTCTACAGTGGTTTTTGACAGATTGAAGGTGGTGTCAGGGTAACAATGTACCTTTTACTTCTCCTTAATTCCGTATTATATTATAGCCTCAGACCTCAAACTCTGACTTTGTCCAGAGTTTTACACACTCTTCTTGAACTTTGCTCTTTAATTTTTTGCTCAGCTCCTCTGTCCATCTAGATAAATGGGAAGGAGTGGAAATGGAAATACAAATGGTATTTCACCCAGCTAAACACAAACACTACCCATTATCTGTGCCTCTCCCATCTCTTTCCTTAGGCTCCAAATTTGTGCCTTTCTGTCTATCTTTTTGCTAGCTCCTTCCATCACATGGAAAAGGAATTGATAACATAATTCATACTATTTCGATGCCTAAAGGATCACTTTTAATAGTGGGTAGAGCCCACTGTATTGAAATATTTCATCATAAATGTTGCCCTTTATTCTTTATTTATTCTTTTTTGTACATGTCCTTTTAAACATGTTCATTATTTCATTTGTGCCTCCAGAGTCATGAAGCCAATCTATAATGGATTGAACTGTGTCTCCCAAAAATATGTGTTGTAAATTCTAACCTGTATGACTATGATTATAATCTCATTTGGAAATGTTTTTTTCTGTTATATTAATGAGGCAGGATTAGTGTCTAGTATATTTTGAGTCAATCTTTATCAAGAGTTAAAAAGAACAAATTAGGCAAGTAGAGATGGAGTAAGATAGATACCAAGACACATGAAGATCTCCAAAGAATCAGAAAACAGAGCTAAAGGGAAAAGAACCTTTCTCCAGAGCTGTTAAGAGAAATAGAGCCTTCCTCTACAGCTGACACTTGAATTTGTACTTCTAACCTCCTAAACTGAGAAAAGAAATGTCTGTTTGTTAAAGCCATCCACTTGATGTACTTCTGTTATAGAAGCACTAGAGAACCAAGTCAGAATTTTTATACTGTATATGGGGTGTTACTCAAACAGATACTTAAAACTTGGAAGTTGTTGTGCAGTTGGATAATTGTAGTGGCATCAGGATTGGAGGAAGACTCATTAACAACCTACAATATGCAGATGATACAACCTTGTTTGCTGAAAGTAAAGAGGACTTAAAACATTTACTGATGAAGATCAAAGAGCACAGCCTTCGGTATGGATTGCATCTCAATGTAAAGATAACAAAAATCCTCACCACTGGATCAATAAACAACATTCTTATCAACGGAGAAAAGATTGAAGTTTTCAAGGACATTATTCTTCTTGGATCAACTATCAACACTCATAGAAGCAGCAGTTAAGAAATCAAACAATGTATTGCATTAGGCAAATCTGTTGCACAAGACCTTTTCAAAGTGTGGAAGAGCAAAGATGTCAGCTTGAGGACTAAGGTACACCTGAACCAAGCCATGGTATTTTCAATAACTTCATATGTATGTGAAAGCTGTGCAGTGCATAAGGAAGACCATAGAAGAATTGATGCTTTTGAGTTATGGTGTTGGAGGAGAATATTGAAAGTGCCATGAGCTGCCAAAAGAACCAATAGATCTGTGTTGGAAGAAGTGCAGCCGGGGTGCTCCTTGGAGGCCAAGATAGCCAAACTTCGTCTCTCATACTTTGGACATATTGTCAGGAGGGACCAGTCACTGGAGAAGGATATCATGTTTGGTAAGATGGAGGGTCAGAAAAAAAGAGGAAGACCCCCAACGAGATGGATAGGCCAAGTGGCAGCATCGATGGACTCAAGCATGGCCAAGTAGTGAGGTTGGCCCAGGATCGGGCAGTGTTTCGTTCTGTTGTTCATAAGGTCACTATAGGTCAGTACTGACTCTATGGCATCTAACAACAACAACAACAACAACAATTGTAGTAGAGACTGGGAGAGTTTTAAGGTGTCTAATAATAATAAAAGGTAAGATTTCCTTGAAGAGACTATTGGTAGAATTAAGGATGTGAAAAGCAATTCTGGTGAGAGCTCAGAAGGAAGTGAACAGAGCTATAGAAAAAAAAAAAAAAATTTTTTTTTTTGTCATTTTAGAGAATACATATGGTGCCAGCTACAGAATGTAGCTAGACAAGTGAATGATAAATGTGCTTCTGATGAGGCTTTAAAGGAAGTGATAAACATGTGACTGGACAAAGGAAGACAATGTTTTCTATGCACTAGCAAAGAACTTGTTGGATTTATGTTCAAATGTTTGATGGAAGGTAGAATTTGTAAGTGATGGACATGAATATATGACTGATGAAATTTCTATGTAAGATCTTAAAGAGTTGGTGTGGTTTCTCCTTGTCATTTATAGTAAAATCAAAAGGAAAGAGATGAAGTTAAAATGAACTGTGAAAAATGAAAATAGAACTCAAAGATTTGGAAAATTCTGTTATACAAACTAATAACATGTGTCCTAGAACTTGCACCGAGGATGTAGTGACACAATCTTTTGTTAAAGTTATTAAGGCCATGATTGAGGCATCTAACTAACTGCCATAACAGAAAACTCGTTAGTTTAGACTGATGAAGACAGAGAAAGAACTAAAGGAAAGAACATTGTCTGCCACTTGGAATTCTACAGGCAGGAAACAGGCAACAGAGCATTTGTTGTCCTCCAAGAAAAGAATGATCCTGGTAGTCACTCAGAGACTAGCAAACCCTGGAATGAGCCTGGGAAACAGAGTTGTCTAGGTCTCAAATGGTGAGGCCATGATCTCAGCGGTCTCATATGGTAGAACCACGTGGCCTCCTAGGTTTCAAAGAGTCAGATCATCACAATTCAATTCTAGAGTTTGGGGCTGCAATGAATGACCAAGGATCAGAAGAATGAGGCCTCCTGGGGCTGAAGGGCTAGGAAAATGGGGCTACCCAGACCTGAGATAGCAGAATTGCCATCCCAGTAGGCCTGGAAAGCAGAGTTGAAGCTCAAGTCTGAACAGCTTCCACCCTGTATACAGAGAGCATGGCCAATACCCAGAGCCTGGAGTGGGTGATCCTTGTGCAGATGGTCCCAAAGAAAAGAGGACTATATCCAAGAAAGCGAATGTAAATTGTTCTGCTGTTTTTTTGCCTTGCTTGGTGCTCATGATCCCTTCTTTCCTACCAATTTCTCTTGTGTGTAATACAAATGCCTACTTTTTCCCCGTTTTACCATTGTACTTTGGATGCATATTACAGGTTCACAGATGAAGAGAAATTGCACCCAGGGTGAAGTAATGACTCATTCATATATGATTCAGGTGATTCAGAAGATGATATTTTGGATTTGGAGTAGATTCAAGACTTTTGGGATGATATGATGGGGTAAATGTGTTTTGCATGTGGCAAGGACATGAATATTTGGGAGTCAAATGGTGGGATGTTGTGGATTAAATTGTGGTCCCCCAAATATGTGTTGTAAATCCTAACTTCTATGTGGTTATAATTCCATTTGGTAGTGAGTCTTCTGGTAGGTTAATGAGACAGGATTAGTGTAGGGTGTGTTTTGAGTTAATCTCTTACAAGAGATAAAAAGAGCAGATTAGGCAAGTAGAAATGGGGCAAGACAGATGCCAAGACACAGGAAGATCGCCAAGGAACCAGAGAACAGAAACTGAAGAGAAAAGGCTTTTCCTCCAGAGCCGATAGAGAAAGCCTTCTCTCTAGAGCTGACACCTTGAATTCCAACTTCTTCCTTCTTAGACTGTGAGAAAACAAATTTGTGTGTGAAAGCCACCCACTTGTGTATTTCAGTTATGGCAGCATTAGATAACTAAGGCAGCCCCAAATTAGCCAAACAGAAAGAGTTGGATTTAAGTGCAAAGAGTTGTAAAGACCCTAACTGACTATTTAGGCAAACTGTACATTGCAACCCAATTTTACTAGTTCTGAGCAGTGGATTCTGGATTACAACTAAAATTAGACAAAACACAAACAACTCATTTTCTCTTTACTGTTGTTCTTTCTGTGGGTAGAACCTAATAGAAGAGGGATAGCTCAATTGTCTTTCTGTGATAACCTATACATTACATATTTGAACTTTCACTTATGAATTTATATAAATAGATGCTTAGAGTGATCCTTAGCCCACTGGTTTTGGCAAATGGCTCGTTCAAAATCCCAGTTTAAGCGCAACTAAGGCACCATGTAATGAATCCTAATCTAAATTTTCTTCAATTTTGTATTACTTTCCACAGAAAGGAAAATGAGCATCATAAGGGGAGAAAAAAAATCATGATCTTTGCCAGATAAAACATAATTTGCTTTATTTTTCCCTTTTGCACCATTAAGAGATTTATTGTCTCCTGTTTGTTTTCAGCACTTTTCTTCATTTCTGGGAAGCCTGACCTGCCTAAATCATTATTGCATCTGAACAGAGTTTTGCAGACATATTTCCAGTAATGGGCTCAAATGATAGGCTTTATTTAGCATTTCAATGGATCTTTCTGACATAGAGAAGGGTAGCACTTACACATTTCTTAAGCAGTAAACACAAGTGTGCTCCAGGGTCTCACGGAATAGTATGAAGTATCCCACCACAGATTTTAAATTTCTTTGTAGTCATCCATTATGGGAAATTTGCATTTCACATCATGAAATATCTGTGCTTTCAAATACAAAAAACAATTTTAATTGATGATCCAGGCAGGTGTACCATTTTTATTCTGGTGCATCTTGTGTTGATTTCTCTTAGTGAGTAGAGGCATCCCCCACTTGAGATGTGTATAGTATGAGTAGAAAACCTGTCTTTGAATTGAATTGTGATTCTGTCAATTTCAGACACCTGAATCTTGGTAAGCTAAGTCTTCTCTTCCATAAAAAAAAAAAAAAAAAAAAAAAAAGGGTTATTATGAAGTTTAATCTATAATTGGGGATGCCTTTTTATTGAGGAATTATTCAGTATGGAGTGGGAAGAATGTATTAGCATCAATGAGAATTCAGAACCACAAAGCCTTTTGAAGATGAAGTATTGGGATTTTCACAAACCAAACTACTCACATTTTGGCATGGTTCCACTTTATGGTATTAGTTCTATGGGGTTTCTCATAGTGTTTTTTCCCCACAGGGAACCAGTGTTAGGAACATTAATTATTACAAAATTTTGAAACAGCTACCATGTCCAGGCTTCCACACTCACCCCTAATGAACTCAAATTCAACAAACACTTATTAAGAATCTTTTCTGTGTTCTTCACTTAACAGGCAATCTGAGTTTTATAGAACATGCATGCACTATGGGTCTTGCTCTCAAGGACTTAAGTCTTATTGGATCAAAATTACAAGACAGTTGTAGGAATTCACCAGGAATGATGCAGGAATATATGAACAGTGCATTTTACCAACGTGGTGCCTCAAATTCTGAAAACAACACTGAAAGATGAAAACTATGGTTTTTGTTTTACAGATATGAAAACCAGGGTTATAACTCAAAACGGTGCCATCAAGTGTCCAAAAGAAAGTAGATTTGATAGCAAGATCGGTGATTTAAGCTACCCAGCCACTCCTCGAAGATCGCGATGAGTCAGAACCGACTCAATGACACTTAACAATAATATAATATATGTCAACATGGAGGCAATGGCTTGGAGAAAGAGAGCAGCTGTGGACTCTAGACTCATGGACTGAGAAAGGTGCTGTGTCTGTGGACAGGAGGCAGGCTTGCAAAATGTGCCCTTTGAACATTTAAATGAATATATATATTTTGTTTTATATGGATACATCAAATATTATTGCTTTGTTGATTTGTGAAAAATAAAATGTAAAAAGGAAGACACAGGGAGGCAGAGAAAAACAACAAAAAAAGTTTAGTGGATCAATCATTCAAAACCAAAAGGGCAACATATATCTAAGGACAAGGGTGAGAAGAGAAGATGGGAAAATGGGCGCAATGGAGATGGGAGCCCTAGGGAGGAAGTGGGACAACCGTTGTTCCATGGAGGGGATTGCAATCGTTGAGGTTGAACAAAGCATATTATTAGCTGATTATAAAACTGATAATCTTGTCTTTAAATCACAATAAATTTTTTTTAAAAAGTCAATGTTAACATATTACTTGACTGATAAAGCTCTGATTTCTACTGCTCTCTTCAAGAACCATATCCACTGTATGGAGAGATCTGTGTGACAGAGACAGTAATTGGAAAGAAATTAAAAAAGAAATAGGATAAGAAGTATTCAAGAGCAAGAACATGGTTGAATAAGTGATTGTAAGCTGTGTGTTTCACTGGGCTAGGTTTGGGGAATGTGCTTTAGTCATGGCAAAGGAGTCCTGGTGTGGCGCTGTGGGTTAATGCGCCAGACTTCAAAGCCATTTGAACTGCAAGGTCGGTGGTTCAAGCTCACCAGCCACTCTTCAGAAACCCTATCCAGGGTTGCTATGGGTCAGGACTGACTCAACAGCACTTCACAACAACAACAAGGAGTCTGTGAGTGGTACAAATTGTAATTAATTGACCTATAGCTGAAAGATTGGCAGTTCAAACCCAACCAGAAGTATGCTGCAAGATTGTCCTGTTGATCTATTTCTGAAAGGCCACAGCCTCAAAGACCTTATAAAACAAGTCCATTCTGCACAAGTGGGGTAACAGTGAGTGATAATCTACTCAGTGTCAACAAGCAATGACAACAACAACAACAAAGTCTTTGTAAGTTTATAAAGAAAAAGTATCTATAATAGGCCAAGGGTAGATTTTATAGGACAGAGTAGAACTGTAAACATAGGATTTCCAAGACTTAATTTTTATGAAAGCAGACTGCCACATCTTTCTCACCCAGAATGACAGGTCAGATAATACCACTGACTTTTTGGTTAGCAGCTGAGTGCTTAACCACTGCATCACCAGGGTTCCCAGGAAGGTAGAGATATGGAGGGGATATTTCTGGAATACTTTGTAGGTTATTAAAAGAAATAACAACATGAAAGAGGCCGAAATGCAGTTATCTAGAAGCACTGTGGGTTAGCTTACCTGTGAACAGCAAGGTCTGTGGTATAAACTAACTGGCTGCTTTTCAGGAACGAAATGTTATGCTGTCTTACCCATAAAGATCAACAGTCTTGGAAACCCAATTTAGGGTCACGTGAGTAAGAATTGACTTGATGGCTGTGGCTTTGGTGCTCTTTGTTTGTTCAAAACTACTAGCTGCTTTCGGAAACCCTACATAAGGTTGCTATGAATCAGAACCATGTCAACAATACTCAACAACATAGAAACATTTGTCAATTGCTGCATATGCCACTCTTCAACCTCCAAACAACTTGGATTCCCCACAAGGCAAGGGCTGTTTATTACTCGCAGAGTCTGATTATGCCTCCCTGTGCTCTCCACTGCGTGCATAGTTTCAGAAGTGATTCTTCATCTGAACTGCCTCCCAAGTTCAGTTTCCAGTATATCCTATTAAGGGCACTCCACTGAAGAGCACATTTTTTTTTCTCTAGTTGACACAGGGGCTTAACAGATTCATGCATTAGTCCTTATTACCTTCTCCTTCTAAGGCCTGGTTCAAGTCAGTGCTCTTGATTAGCACTATCTTTTCTGACGCTGTACTGAGCTATTTTGCCTCTCAGTGCTGTTGGCATTTGTTCCTGAGAGGGAGGTGAAAAGATTTAAAAAAAAAAAAAAAATCTTGTAAAGTTTGAAAGATCACATCATCTAGTAATAAACCTTTTCAAATGTTCCATATTTTCTGACTGGGCAAGTATAAAGGATCAGCTTCTCACACACACAATTTATTTAAGGGAAATATATACATATATATGTAAATAGTGCTTCTGGTGGGTGCTAAAGATTATATTTTATTTCAGCACTGGGTCCTTGGAACTTAGTAGTTTAACAGAGTTCTTAATGCTGTAAACCCCAGTGGTTTGTTGTAACATTAACTGCCCACTGTTTGCGTCAAGCTATTAATCAATACACCACCCATTAGTTGCTGGTGACTTACAATATTTTCAGAATTGTTACTAATGGCTCCCCTCCCCTTTGGTGACAATTTCTTCATTTCTTACTTTGCGGGATAGGGAAGTGTTGCATTTAACAGAGAGAGAGAAATCTACAGCTCATCAGATGTGCTCTCACATCAAAGTGTCATTGGAATTTAATGGGTGAGAAATGACTTACTTACAGAAAATATTCCCTTATAACAACCATCCAGAACAATATCCTTCTATGTTTTAAAGAAGGAAAAGTGAAATGTGAATGTCTCGTTCAGTAGCTCTTTTGCAAATAGATGTTTGTTTATTTTTTTCCTGGGCAGCCTAGTTAGTAAATGCCACCAAGAATGGTAAGTGGGTGACTATATTTGGCCTTCCATGCATCTCTACATTGAAATTAGAAGGCATGCCATTTGGTAGGAAGTATTCCCCAAAGATGAGATCTTCTGAACCTTGGAACTTTTTCTTGTTTCAGTGTTTACTTTTTTTATCTGTGAATATTTGGCTCTGTTTCTTTCCATACACTTTGGCATAGCATCTGTTAGAATGACATGTAGTTTATGCTTTGCTCGAGGTCACATTGACTATCAAACTGCAAATCAGCAAAGCAAGAGAAAAGACTTGGCAACCATAGCTTTCGAAAGAAGGGTTGCCATAGCTGGAACTCCATGTGTAGAAGACAGTGAGTGTGCGCAACTATTTCCTGTCATGAAGAAATTTCTCCTCAAACACATATTTGATTCCAGCGCATGTGCTAACGCTGCGCTAGGGTGTGTCTGAATCTTGTTTTATGTGGAGTTTATTCTTTCTCACCTCTGACTCTCCAATTATAAGTTTAATTCATGATCACATTGGTAGAGAGAGCAGCCATATACTATATTCCTAACTGAAGGACTACTTCTTGGAATGATAGTAATGCCAAGTAGTTTGCTGGACACAGTATATCTGATATTTATTAGTATTGATGGTCTCTTCTTTCAGAGGGATTTGGGGAACTAACATGGTTTCTTTAGAGTCCTGGTGTTGTGCTGTAAGATAAGCACTGGACTGCTAACTGCAGGGTCAATGGTTCATACCCACCAGCTGTTCCTTGGAAACCCTATGCAGGGCTGCTATGAGTCAGAACTGACTTGATGGCACTTAACAACAACAATGGTTTCTTTCCAAACATTTTCCAAGTTCAGCCCTCTTTCACTGGTGTACCTTAAACTTTTATAATGAACTTAGCAAAAATGATACATGCTTATTTGTTGCTCTTTCCTTAAGTGAATTTTTAATAGACTTTCTCTCATTCTTAGGTTCAGTAACCCAGGAATAGTTGAGTGTAAGTTATTTTAAAATAGAAATTTTGCTTAGGCTCATTTGGCCATTAAAGAGTAAATGTAAAAGAAAAATGAATAATAAAGTAATGAGGAATACCCTTGAAGAGGTAACACTACATTGTTGCTAGCTTCCCCCCCCCCCTTTTTTTTTTTCTGGCTTTTAAATTTGGAATGAATATTACCACTAGGATATAAGTCTAACAATAAAGAATGAGCAATGAGCATTTAAGAAACTCATATAAATGTGAAACATCATGTTTATAGAAGCACAGCATGTCCACAGTTGGAGGGGAATGGGGCAGGAGAGAAGGAAGGAAATGAAAATGAGTGTCTAATGGCTTCAGTTAAGAGTTCTGATAGCAACAACTGTTGCTGTTGTTATATGCCGTGGAGTCGGTTCCGACTCATAGTGACCTTGCACAGGGTTCTTTACGAGAGCAGAACGCCTCATCTTTCTCCCGTGGAGCAGCTGGTA
>NW_006408519.1:20545257-20550599 GCF_000296735.1 Chrysochloris asiatica | reverse complement strand
AACACCATAATTCAAAGGCATCAATTCTTCTACGATCTTCCCTATTCACTGTCCAGCTTTTGCATCCATATGAGGTTATTGAATATACCATGGCTTGGGTGGGTCAGACGCACCTTAGTCCTCAAGCTGACATCTTTGCTCTTCAACACTTTAAAAAGTTCCTGTGCAGCAGATTTGCCTAATGCAATACGTCGCCTGATCTCTTGACTGCTGCTTCCGCGAATGTTGATAGTTGATCCAAGAAGAATGAAGCCCTTGACAACCTCAATTTTTTCTCCGTTGATTGGAATGCTGTTTATTGGCCAGTGATGAGGATTTTTGTTTTCTTTACATTGAGATGCAATCAATACCGAAGGCTGTATTCCTTGATCTTCATCAGTAAATGTTTCAAGTCCTTTTCACTTTCAGCAAGCAAAGTTGTATCATCTGCATATCGCAGGTTGTTAATGAGTCTTCCTTCAATCCTGATGCCACGTTTTTCTTCATAGAATCCAGCTTCTGGTATTATTTGCTCAGCATACAGGTTGAATAAGTTTTTATCCTTATGGGGCTGTTCACTCAATTTCAAACATTTTGCAACTCTGAAATGTCATGCCTCAGTTTTCCTATCTATCTATAAAGAATAAATATTTTCCACCATTGAATCTTTGGAAGTGATGAGCAAGTTAGTTTCATGACCATGCCTATACTTTCAATATTTTCATTGAGATTTAACCAGTATTTTTATCATTCAATCCTAAGCGCCAAGGATAAGTTGTATTTTTTTCCATCGGGCACTCTGGCTTTTTTTTTTTTTTTCCTTTCATCTTCGTGGCATGTGTACTCTTATAATTTTGACTTAATCTTTTAGAGTATCTTGTGTGTCCATGTGCATCTCCTTGATCTGATTTTTTTTAGGTTTGTTTAAACCTTATTACATTTGGAGTCATCAGGTGACATAAATGGTGAAGTGTTCAACTACTAACCCCAAGATTGACAGTTTGAATCCACCCAGAGAAGCCTGGGAAGATAAGTTTCTGTAAGGTCACACAGCCTTGATAATCCATGGAGCCCAGTTCTACTCAGCATAGCATAAAGTCTGCTGAGCTATGAACAGATTTGCCTTGACAGCAACTGGGTGTTTTGGTTTTGTTTCTTTTTCATTTTATTATAGTTAGGTTTTAGACTCTGACAATCTGAGATAAACTTGGTACACTTTCTTTATCTCAGTTAGTTGTTACGTGCTATGGAGTCCGTTTCTGAGGAGTGCTGATGAGTTTGAACTCCTGACCTTGCGGTTTAAACTGACATTGTGGTTGAGTGCTTATCCTACAGCCAGAGGTATGATTAAAGTTAGCTGAGACCTTCAAAAACCTTATAAAAGAGTTTTAAATATTTCTGCCTAAAATGCTTTTAATGATCTATTCTGAGCATGTGAAGTTTATTTTTTTATACAGATTTGAAAATTAATAGTCATTAAAATAGGTGTGCACATTTTAAGAATATTTTTATTTGAAGGTCTGTTTAATCATCACTAATAGATTCCACGGCACATAACAACAACAACAATAGTTAATAGTAAGGGAGCTGAACAACTTAGTAGAAGTATTGGAAAAAAAAAAATTTAAGTCTTCCCTAAATCCTACCTCTCAATTCTGTTATAAGAGATATTTGTTTGTGCTACAGCCCATTTTATTACTTAGGTTCATTTGTTTCCACCTTAACTTTTTGACTATAAAAGCCCATCTTTTTTCTTATTCCTCCTAGTTTCAATCAATAATTTTTTCCTAAAACAAAATATTGTTCAACTTGATGAACAAAAAATTGAGATAATGAGCTAATAGTAAACATCCACACTCAAGCTTGACTTGAATTTTCATACTTATTTACAGATTTAGTATATATTTGGTGTCTTCTGAAATGCTTATCAGTGAGATAAATTTTCCCTTTCTGTTCCTTTACCTTTCTTGTGTGTCTGACTGTGCTGTGTTTTCCTTTGCATCAATAGTATTTTATTTTATTTGCTTATGTTCCCCTGCAGCACCCTTCACTTCATTCTTCATAGTACATAAATCAACTTTTACTACATTCCCTATCAAGACTCTGCTGATGTTGTTTTATTTCTGCTCATACCGTTGGCACGTATAATTTGATTGCTTGGCATTTTTCCTCCTATCTCAAGTGAAATATACATATAAATGAAAGCCTGGATTAGAGTTTCCTCTTTTCATTGGAAATTCATGCAAGCTTTGTAAAAATTCTGGTATGTTTTAAATGTGCTTTCCAGAACAGTTAGAAATGAGTTTCTTTCAGCCTGTTCAGATTAAATTAATTTTTCACTGTGTCTTTGTTTCAGACTGATTTTGCTTTTAATAAAAGCATAAAATGAAACTAGAAATATAAAATAAACTATATTTTATAAAGGCAAATAGTACAATTATAAAAATACAATCATCAAAATGTCAGTGAGATATGTTTGGGGAGATTGGAAGCAAGGGCTGGTAATTCACCTTCCACTGGCACTGTAAAAGAGCTCAGGGTGGGCAAGTTATAATAGAAGGAGAACTTTTAAATGAACTTTTAAAAATTGAGAACTCAAAACTCTAATTGAAATACTTAACATATTTATATTCATTAGATTCTTCCTTTAAATTCTGTGTTGGAAAAAGTACAGCCACATATGTATGGGAAAGTTGGACAGTGAATAAAGAAAACCATAGGAGAGTTGATGCATTTGAGTTAAGGAGTTGGAGGAGGCTATTGAAAGCACCATGAACTGCCAAAAGAACAAATAGATCTGTGTTGGAAGAAATACAGCCAGAGTGTTCCTTGGAAGCCAGGATGGCCAGACCCCATCTCTCATACTTCAGACATATTATCAGGAGGGTCTAGTCCCTGGAGAAGGACATCATGGTTGGTAAAGTGGAGGGTCAGAGGAAATGAGGAAGGCCATCAATGTGACGGACTGGTACAGTGGCAGCAGCAATGGGACCAAACGTAGCAATGATTGTGAGGTTGGAGCAGAACTAGGCAGTGTTTTGTTCTTGTACATAGAGTCATTATGAGTCTATACCAACTTGATGGCACCTCATAGCAAATTTTTGTTAAAAACAATTTTAATTGGTACCATTGTTAAAAACTATTTGTGTCTGTTGAGTGCAGCCACCACTCACCTGTAAATTTGTCATACTACGGTGGCTGTGTATTGCTATGATGCTAGAAGCTATACCATGGGTATTTTAAATGCTAACAGAGTCACCCATGGTAGACAGGTTTCAGCGGAGCTTCCAGACTAAGACAATCCAAGAAATAGAGACAAACTAGTTCTGAATGAGTAGTCACTGACAACATTATGAGTAGCAGTGGAACATTGTCAGACATAGTACCAGAATTTAGACCATTAAGTTGGAAGGCACTCAAAATAAAACTCCTCAAAGTGGAGTTGACAATAATGATATGAATGGAGTAAAGCTTTTGAGACCTTAATTTACTGACAGCAAATGAGAAGAAACAGTAGCAAACATCCATTAATAATTAGAATGGACAAAGTATGAATGTAAGAAAATTAGAAGTTGTCAAAAATTAAGTGGAACACATAAAGATTGACATCTTAGACATTACTGAGCTGAAATGGACTGGTATTGGCCATTTACAATTATATGATTATCTGATTATCACATGGTTTATTATGAAGTAGAGACAAATTCAAGAGGAATGATGTCACATTCATTGTCAAAAAGATATTTCAGGATCTATCTTGAAGTACAATACTGTCTGTGATAGGACAATTTAAATATATCTATAAAGAGACCTGTTATTGTAGTGGATTATGAGCTGGGCTGCTAACTGTGAGGTCAGTAGTTCACATCTACCAGCCACTATATGGAGAAAGATGCAACTTTCTGCTCTTGTAAAGATTTACAGCCTCAGAAACCCTATGCAGGATCTCCATGAGTTAGAACTGACTCGAAGGCACACAATCACCACCTCCAACATAAGGAAAATTAGTTAATACCAACAATATTCAAATTTAGTCGCCAGCCACTAAAGCCAATATTGATGATACTGAAGAGTTCTATCAACTTCTTCAGTCTGAAATTGATCAAACATTCAATAAATATGCATTGATTATTCTTGGTGATTGGAATGCAAAAGTTGGAAACAAAGAGGAAGTAAAAGTAGTTGTAAAAAATGGCCTTGTTAATAGAAATGAGCTGGAGATCTCATGATAGAATTTTGCAAGGCCAATGACTTATTCATTGCAAATATCTTTTATAAACAAAATAAAAGGTGATTGTACACATGGGAGTCCTGGTGTGGCACTGTGGGCTAATGTGTCAGACTGTAAAATGGTTTGAACAGCAAGGTCGGTGGTTCAAGCTCTCCAGCTGCTCTTTAAAACTCTCTTTCCTTCTCTACACCCCTGTCCCAGCCTTTCCCGTATTAAAAAACAAAACAAAAAACCAACAAACAGTTCAGGGCCAGCTCTTGGGCTGAGAAGAGTATCTGTGCACACTCGTGGCAGAAGAACCCACCAGTGGTGAAGGTAGGGGGTGTCCACTCATTCAGGCACCCGCTCTAGTCACCAGAACAGAGGTGCACAAACAATGAACAAATACAAAAAAAAATAAGAAAGAAAATCAGAACAAAGTAAAACTGATGAAGTGTATTGTCCACCTTTGCTCCGAGTTTCTCGCGGTGCTTTTCCATGGTATGTCTGCTCCCCCATTTGGTCTTGCTGTTTGGTTTCACCCAAGTTGTCAACTCTGGTCCCTGAGCCCAGCAGATTCAAAAGTATGTGATTTCTTACTTTTGCTACAAGTTCCACTAGCCATAAGCCTTCAAACCTTTTAAATATTCCTATCTCTGTGGTTCTGAGCTTTGGAGCTCTTTCCTGGATCTGCTTTGCCTGTTATTCCGTGGTATGGCGGATGGCGAACTTCACTGCACCTCGAACCTAGCTGCCATCAAACAGTTTTATATATGTCTCCCCATTGTCTTCTTGCCTGCAATAAAAAACGAACAGGAGTGGCAGTACTAATCTCTGATAAAATAAACTTTACGGCAAAACCCAGCATAAGAGATAAAGATGGGCATTATCTCATGATTAAAGGCACAATGGAACAAGATGACATAACCATAATAAATATCTATGCTCCCAATGAAAGAGCTCCAAGATATATAAAGCAAACACTAATAGATTTGAAGAAAGAAATAGATGAATCTACAATAATAGTGGGTGATTTTAATATACCACTTTCAAAAATGGATAGAGCAACCAGAAAGAAACTTGACAAAGACACAGAAGAACTAAATAACGCCATCAGCCAACTGGACCTCATAGATGTGTATAGAGCATTCAA
>NW_006408519.1:20517978-20540907 GCF_000296735.1 Chrysochloris asiatica | reverse complement strand
ACAGTAGACCACAGGTTGGGGGTAGATACATCATAGCTCGGGTGTTGGCGAGGGCAATACACAAAAAGGGGGAGGGCATGGAAGAAAGAGGTAGATAGGGGAACACTGAGGTAGGTTTTCATGGGCTAAATGGGACAGAGGTAAATAGTGATGTATGTTCAGCCTTGGAACAATGGGGGTCTGTGATACAGGGATCGAGGCATAGTCTGTAGAGGGGAAATAATGTTAAGATGCTTAACTGTCATATGAATATTGGTTTCCCTTGCCTATTATTGCAAAATAGACCCTTGAGTGGGATAGAAAGGAACGTCAGGAAACATGATTATAGAAAGCTTGTAAGCCTGTCTTCAGCCTATAACTGATTGGAATACCTAAAAGGGGTTCTAGAACTTGAGCAGTGAAATAGGCTTTTTGGGGAGCCTTTGCAGTGTAAAGGATCTTAGGTGGAATCCTGAACCCCAATCCAGAACCTTCTGATGTGGGACATTCTCACTAGAAAAGACAACCAGACCAGTCTGGAACAGCTAGAGCAACAGAAGACACATCTTTAAAGAAAGATCAGCTGGAAAAATCCAAAACAAAAATGGCACTATGATTGGCTGCTACAAAAACAAGCAAGTTGTTCACTAGGAAGCCACCAAGTCCTTTAGGACAAACTTCCCTCTGCTCTAAAACTCAAAGGGAACACATAAGCAGGCATGTAAGCTTGCTGACGACCATATCGGTCTACTGGTGAGTAGAAGAGGGAGAAAGGCATCAGTGAATCAATGGGCTGAGTTCAATCATGTTCCATAGATTCCCATTGACTTGGAGATGAGAGAGAGAAGCGGAAGTGTGATGAGAGCTGGGGACACCTGAGCCCATAGATAAGGACATAGCCATGAAGGACTAGAGCTGAGAATGAAGCATCCAGCTGCTATGAAGTGAGGTAAGACTAACAAGAACACCCAAACTTGTAGATAGCACCCATTTAACCTAGCCTCAATGGCTTGATAAGCAGAACTCAACTAGAGGAAGATTTAAAAAAAAATGATTAAGGAAACAAGTGTAAATTGCTACAATTTGATGAAATTGACCTATATTTATGGATGTAGTAACTCAAGGTACCAACTGAGAGGGAAGGAGTCTTCACATCAAGTATCAATCCTATCCTTCTGTATACAGGGTAAGGTAGATAGGGACGGGCAACTTAGACATTTGCTACCTAAAATGAGGAGACAATAGAGGCACAAAGTGACTGGCTTACACGTTTTTAAGAGGGGGTTTAGTTTAAGAGTGTGCAGGGTAAGATAGAGTGCCCACTGAATAGTTTTCATCTTGTCTAGATGGGTCTGGTAAAAAGAGAAGGGAATAGGATTCTTGTGATTCAATAGTGACTAATTGTTATCATGACTAATTGTGACTGTCACAATTGTAAAGGTAGAGGTTTTGTAACAAAAATGGGGGAGTAGTTAATCTTACAGTCCAGAAACAGAGGACTCTCAGACCATCAAGGGAGAAGAGTACAGACAGAATGCAAGACCCTATCCAGAGAAGCAGCAATACCAGAGATGGAGACAGAGATGAGGACATGGAGAGAGGGAACAGCTGAGGACTCGTGGAAAGAGAAGGACTGACTGCTGGTGGCCAGGAGGCAGGCTTGCAGAATGTGCCCTTTGGTTGTTAAATGATTATATATTCTTGAGTGTTTTTGTGTACACTCCTCACCCCCACTCCCCACCCCAGGAAAACAAAACCAAAAAACCCCCAGAGGGAATAGAATACTGTTGAATGATGATGCATGGAGGAGATTGCAATCATTGCAATGAAATGATGGTGTAAAGGCCGTATTCTCTTATGTAAACTATCACTCAGTTTACAGTAAAAACTTAAAGAAAGAAAGAAAGAAAGAAAGAAAGAAAGAAAGAAAGAAAGAAAGAAAGAAAGAAAGAAAGAAAGAAAGAAAGACAGGAAGGAAAGAAAAGACAAAAATCGATGTCAGAAGAAACTCTGAAACTTGTTTCTGAGTGTAGAGCAGTTGAGAAACTGGGTTATCTAAAGAAGAACATAGCATTAGGATTGGAGGAAGACTCATTAACAATCTGTGATCTGCAGAGGATACAACCTTGCTTGCTGAAAGTGAAGTTGGGATATTGTGAAGTGCCATTGAGTTCGTTCCAACTCATAGTGACCCTGCATAGGGTTTCTAAGGAGTGGCTGGTGAGTTTGAACCAACTTTGCAGTCCCAAACATTAACCCACAGCACCACACCAGGACAAGGGCAAGTTTCCATTCCAGATCTGATGAAGGGTGGTTGAGGGCCATAGTCTTACGTTCCTCCAGTCTCTTTATGATTGGCAAGCTTGGTCTTTTTTTATAATTTTGATTTGTGTTCAATATTTTCTCCCACTCTATCCAGGACCTTCTAATGTGATTCCTTTCCTGGCATTTTGTAATGGTAGCTGGTGCCATCTAGTTCTTAAGGTCTCAGCGTTGTGGAGACTAGTATTCACAGGTTCTATTATTTCACTGTATTGATTCCAAGCATCTTTAACTTTCATCACTCTTCTTTCTTCTGCACATGGAGACACTAATAATTGCACCTTAGATGGCCACTCAGGAGCTTTTTAAGATTCCAGTCTCTACTCACCAAAGTAGGATGTAGAACATTGTCTTTGTGAGCCATGTTATGCCAATTGACTGTGGTGTTCCCTGAGACGATGGTACTGAGCTCCCAGGATCAGCAGCCCATTGCTTCAGGGTGTTTGATAACGTCAAAGAAGTTGTCATCATTTCCTCCCCTGTGTGCTTTACCACATTCACAGGTGTGTTTGCAGCAAAGGTAAATACCCATATACAGCTCTTCCCTGTCAAACCCTTATATATTTGTGGGTATACTCCCTCTCTCCCTCCCATACCCATGCATCCATGCATCTATCTGAAGAACACTGTTGTTGCAGGGTTGTGTATATAACGGCATTTTCCTCCATCGCCTTTAATACTTGCATTCCTCTCTCTGTCTTCATCATTCTTCTGCCAACCTCCACAGGCTTTTTAAAGTCTCCTCATATAAGACTGCTGGGAATGAGGCATATACATACACTGGCATCAACCATTCCATGGGTGCTTTGTTCATGTGTGATCAAGCAGGACACATGAGAAAGGAGAACCACCTATCTTTCCCCAAATTACCCAGGTTCATTCTTATGTCTCCAGGATAGCTGGCTTTAGTCAGATTCTGAGTTCACATCACTGCTGACTATCGCTACTACAACACTGTTATGATGTAGGCGGCTGCAGGGCTCCTGAGGCCTCTGTTGCCACTGGACCTCATTGGGCCTTGCTTCACCAGTGGGAATGCTGTTCTCAGGCTATCCTGAGCCTTTATAGTTCTCTTCCACTGGCTCCCACTATATCCCCAGCTGTGGTTCTCTCTCTTGCTGTCATGCTACCTGGGCTCAGGTTGTCCGAGGGCTTATGTGCCCCCTATCACACTACCCAGGGAGTGGAGGAAGGCATGTGGTATGGGGAAATCAGACCTCTGTCCTGAATGGACATGCGTTACAGCTCTTTAGCAGCAAGTAAACTGCCTGCATGGAAGTGCCTAGCTTTCTACCTTCATTGGCTAACAAGCCCACTGTCTCTCCATCTTCAGTGTTACAGCTCTCTCTTCTGAGTCTAAAGATTCTTAGTGCAGGGGCTCCAGATCCAAAAAACACGGCTCCACTCCAATCTCTTGATGGTATTCAGGTCTCCATGAACCACTGTTGGACTGACCCTTAAATAAGTCTATCAGGATGGCATAAGTAACCAATCCGCTGGACGCACCCCAAAGGACTCTGTCTTATACGGGTGGATTTTCAAGCCATGAGCTGCATAGTAAATCAATCAATCCCTTGCAAGAGTGTGGCTCAACTAATCATTTTGTGGGAGTTACAAGACCATGGATGGAAAGGTCATTAAATAACAACTCACTGCAACACATCTAGGTTGCGTTCACTATTTGTCTGTAGGTCAAGTGTGGTTTTTGCTATAGCTTAGAGTGATTCAGGAGTCCTGCTGTGGCACTGTGGGTTAATGCCTTGATGGAAAAGTTGCTTTGATCCACATGGTCAGCAGTTCAAGCTCACCAGGCACTCCTCAGAACATCTATACAGGGTCACTATGGGTAGGAACCAACTCCACGGCACTTAACAATTACAGCAAGAGTGATTCAGGGCATTTCTGCTCTACATGTTGTTCATTCTTCTGCTGGAATGAGTGAGCAACCCAGGAATGCTCTTTTCATGGTAATGGAAGAAGTACAAGAAGACAAGTAGAAAAGCAGAAAATCTCTTGAGGTCTAGGCTCAAAGCATTAGTGAGCATCATTACTGTTTAATTATTTTGGCCATGGAGAGACACATGAAGCCACAAGAGGTAAGAAATAGGTACCCTTTTCCCCTGGCAGGGTTTTCGTGAGGCTAATATGATATAATGCACACAAAAATACGTAATATAAAATGTTGCACAAGTGTTTGATTATAATGTTGTAAATATTGGGTGCATTGCAAATTATAAAAATGGAAGTATGTCTTTACTGGGGTGGTGAAGAGGATTGTTATCAATTATTTACTACATGATTTTATTGACCCCAGTTCTTCACCCTCCTTATAGCTATGATCTCTGTCAGGTGACTTGGCAGAGGTAGAGTAGAAAAAGTATTAAAACTGCCAATTCCTGAAAGAGATAATAGAAGATGAGAAGGTTAAATGACTTAGTCAACTTGACAGAGGACCTGAAGTATTGGTCTTTTGGGACACATTTTAGAAAATTCTTTTCTAATTTATTATTTTTTTTTAAGAATTTATTCCTAGAATGCTTTATGTCTATCCAAGTTCAGTTGTAGATTTTATAGAAAGAATCCAGTCTAACTTGCTTAACTTTGTTATGCCATAAATTGCAAAAGGTTGGGTGGAAAGAAGATAAAGACTCTAGCATATACTTCTGTATGTGATTCCCAGTGTCCTACAGCCATGATTACCTTCTACAGGAGCTGGTCCTTATACAGTCAGGGAACTAACTGTTCATGACACTGAGAAGTGATAGCTTTTGTTGCTGTCTCTAATCCCAGCTATGGAGTCCTGGTGTGGTGCTGTGGGTTAAAGCACCAGACTGCAAAGTCATTTAAACTGCAAGGTTGGTGGTTCAAGCTCAGCAGCTGCTCCTCGGAAACCCTATACAGGGTTGCTATGGATCAGAACCAACTCAACGGCACTTAACAACAACAAAAAGCCCTGCGATACTGTTTTTGCTAAGAACTGGTTGTTGTTGTTGTTATGTGCCGTGGAGTTGGAACCGACTCATAGCGACCCTGTACAGGGTTTCCAAGGCTGTATATCTTTACGGGAGCAGAATGCCTCATCTTTCTCCCGCGGAACAGCTGGTACTTTCAAACTGCTGACCTTGCGGTTCACAGTCCGATTCGTAACCACTACGACACCAGATAAATGGATGCTTTGCATATAATTTGGTTCCAAATTTAAATAATGCTAAAACACATCTTGGAGTCGTGGTGTGGTGCTGCAAGATAATGTGCTGGACCACATGGTCAGTTTGAACCACAAGGTCAGCATTTCAAACCCACCAGCCGCTCCTTGAAAACCCTATACAGGATCACTATGTGTAGGAACTGACTCGACAGCACTTGATAGCAACAAAATGCATCTGATTGATAAAATCTATATCACACCTGGAACTGTGATATAGTTTTAGCTTTCTAAATTTTGCGTAATAACCAGGGACTGTTCCCCAAACTCACTGTTTTCAATTTAATTCTGACTCACAGCACTGCTGTAGGGTTTTTCAAGGCTATAAATCTTTACAGACACATACTCCCTCATTTTCCTCCCATGGAGAGGCTGGTGGACTCAAACCATCAATGTTTTGGTTAAAAGCCCAATGGTTAATTCACTGTATCTTTAGGTATCCTTCCTGTAAACTTGCTGTTGTGGTTAAGAGCCATCAAGTCAGTTCTGACTCACAGCTACCCTGGATAGGGTTTCTGAGGAGCCGCTGGTGAGTTTAAACCATGGACCTTGCAGTTCAAACCGATTTTTCAGTCTAGCACATTGTCCCATAGGACATCAGGGCTCCTCCAGTAATCTAGACAGGATAAAATGACAATGAGCAAAGTGATCTTTGCAATCTACTTTACATTATACATTGTTCTCAAATTTTCAGAAGTAGAAACAATGACTCAATCGTGTACAAATCATGGTCCATATAACTGAGTTCTTCAAAATATGTTCATCAGAGTGCAAACGTTCCTACCAAAGCTCACAAGCATTCCAAAAATCTCTTTGCCCTGGAGAAATTGTTCAACTATGAAGAAAAACTCTGAAAACTGTTATTTAATGCTTGAAAATATTTGAAGGCAAGCTGAAATTTCATTGATACTGTTGAATTTTTTAAACTTTCTATTGTGAATTGAATAAAGGTTTACAGAGTAGATCATCAGTTTTACATTCAGCAAATCATACACTTTGCTAAGTTCAAATGATTGCAATCCCCTCCCTGTAGCAGCCATGTAGCATGCACAACTCATCTGTCAGTCTGTCGTACTGTGGTGGCTTTGCGTGTTGCTGTGATTCTGGAAGCTACACCACCTGGTATTTTAAATACCCGTAGGGTTATCAGTGGTGGACAGGTTTAGCTGAGCTTCCAGACTAAGACAGACTAGGAAGAAGGAGAGATGTGCTACTTCTGAAAATGTAATCACTAAAAATCTTATGAGTCGCTGTGTAACACTGTCAGATAGCACTAGAATATTGAATATTGAAAAGTGATGAAGAGTTCCAGAATACTGTGAGATATAGTGCCAGAAAATGAACCCCTCAGGTTGGAAAGCACTCAAAATACATCTGGGGAAGAACAGTCTCCTCAAAGTATAGTTAACCATAATGATGTGGATGGAGTAAACATCCACTTGAAACCTGTAAACATCCATTAATAATCAGAACATGAAATGTGCAAAATATGAAGCTAGGAAAATTGGAAGTTATCCAAAATGAAATGGAAGGCATAAACATAATATCCTAGGTACTAGTGAGCTGAAATGGACTGGTATTGGCCATTATTAGTCTGCCAATCACATGGTTTATTATAAGGGAAATGACAAATTGAAGAAGAATGGTGTTACATTCATCATAAAAAGAACATTTTAAGGACTATCTTGAAGGACAATGCTGTCTGTGATGGGATAATTTCCATACGCCTACAAGGAAGACCAGTTAATACAGCTATTAGTCATATCTATGCAACAAAGTCAGTGATGATGAAACTGAGGAATTCTACCAACTTCTTCAGTGTGAATTGATCTAGCATGCGATCAAGATGTATTGATGATTACCAGTTGTTGGAATGCAAAGATTGGAAACAAAGAGGATCAATAGTTGGAGAATATGGCCTTGGTGATAGAAACTATGCTGTAGATTCATGATAGACTTTTGCAAGACTAATGACTTCTTCATTGCAAATAACTTTTTAACAGCATAAAAGGTGCATATGCATAGAGTCCTCATAAAATGGAATATACAGAAATCAAATCGACTGCATTAGTTGAAAGAAATGGTGGAAAAGCTCCATATCATCTGCCCAAACAAGGACAGGGGCAGACTGGAACAGACCATCAATTGATCATATGAAAGTTCAGGCTGGAACTGAAGAAAGTTAAAACATGCACACAAGAGTCAAATTATGACCCTGAACATATCCCACCTGAATTTAAAGATCATCTTAAGAGCAGATACACTAGACATTAATGGCCAAGACCAGAAGAGTTGTGGGATGACATCAAGTACATCATACAGGAAGAAAACAAGAGGTCATTAAGAAGGCAAGGAAAAAAGAAAAGACTTAATGGATGTCAGAAGAGAGTCTGAAACTTGCTCTCCAAGGTAGAAATGCTAAAGCAAAGGGAATAAATGAGGAGGTAAAAGAGCTGAACAGAAATTCAAAGAAAACTTCAAGAAAACAAAGTCAAACATAATGAAATGTACAAAGACCTGGAGTTAGAAAACCCAAAGGGAAGAACATATTCAGCATTTTTCAAGCTGAAAGAACTGAAGAAAAAATTCAAACCTCGACTTTCAATATTGAAGGATTCTTTGGGCAAAATATTGAATGGTGTAGAAAACATCAAAAGGAGATATGAAGAATGCATAAAGTCACTGTACCAAAAAGAAATGGCTGAAGTTCCACCATTTCAAGATAATGGAGGAAGAAATTCAATGTGCACTAAAGGCATTCATAAAGAACAAGACTCTGGGAACTGCTGGAATGCAAACTGAAATCTTTCAATAAACTGATGCAACTATGCCAAGATTTGGAAGACAGCTACTTTGCCAACTGATTGGAAGAGATCTATATTTGTGCCCATTCCAAAGAGAGGTGACCCAACAGAATGAGGACATCTTTGGACAATCTCATTAATATCACATACAATTAAATTTTGCTAAAGATAATTTTAAAAATGCCTGCAACAGTACATAGACAGGGAACTGTCAGAAGTTCAAGCTGGATTCAGATGAGGGTGTGAAATGAGGGATACCATTGCTGATATCAGACAGATCTTGGCTGAAAGCAGAGAATACCAGAAAGATGTTTACCTGTGCCCTACTGAATATGCAAAGACTTGATTGTGTGGACATGAGAATACTGATTATAGAGAACCGGTATTCCAGAACACTTTAATTGTGCTCATGAGGAGCTTGTACATAGACCAAAAGGCAGTAGTTTGAACAGAACAGGGGGACACTGAATAGTTCAAAGTCAGGAAAGGTGTGTTCCAGAGTTATATTCTTTCACCATACTTATTCAATCTGTATGCCAAGCAAATAATTTGAGAAGCTGGTTTATATGAAGAATGTGACATTAAGAATGGAGGGAGACTCATTAACAACCTGCAATATGCAGATAATACAACATTGCTTGCTGAAAGGGAAGAGGACTTAAAATTGTTACTGATGAAGATCAAAGACCACAGCCTTCGGCATGGGTTACATCTAACTGTAAAGAAAAGAAAATCTCACACCACTGAAGCAATAAATAATATCAAGACAAATGGAGAAAAGATTGAAATTGAATAAAACTTCATTTGGCCCAATCAACCATCAACAGTCATGGAAGCAGCCGTCATGAAATCAAACAGTGCATTGCATTAGGCAAATCTGTAATACAGATCTTTTTAAAAGTGTTTAAGAGCAAAGCTGTAAGTTTGAGGACTAAGGTGCACCTGACCTAAGCCATGGTATTTTCAGTAGCCTTACAGGAGCTTAGGGAGCTCTGGTAGTGTAGTGGTTATGAATCGGGCTGCAAACCGCAAGGTCAGCAGTTCGAAACTACCAGCTGTTCCACCGGAGAAAGATTCGGTATTCTGCTCCGGTAAAGATTTGCAGCCTCGGAAACTCGAAAACCCCGTACAGGGTCGCTCTGAGTAGGAACTGACTCCACAGCACACAGCCACCACCACCAGGCTACTAGTGTGGCGCTGTGGGTTAGTGTGCCAGACTGCAAAGCTGTTGAACTGCAATGTTGGCAGTTAAAGCTCACCAGCTGCTCCTCGGAAACCCTATACAGGGTCACTGTGGGTCGGAACCGACTCGACGACACTTAACAACAACAACAACAACAGCAGCAACAGGCATGTGAAAGTTGGACAATGAATAAGGAAGACCATAGAAGAACTGATGTTTTTGAGTTATGGTGTTGCAGGAGAATATTAAATGTACCACTGACTGCCAATAGAACAAATAAATCTGTGTTGGAAGAAGCACAGCCAGAATGTGCCTTAGAAGCCAGGATGGCCAGACTTCATCTGTCATACTTGGGGCATATTATCAGGAGAGACCAATCCCTGGAGAAGGACATCATGCTTGGCAAAGTGGAGGGTCAGTGAAAAAGCATAAGACCCCCCCCCCCCCAACAAGATGGATTGACACAGTGGCAGTAACAATGGTCTCAAGTGTAGATTTTGAGGTTGGTCTAAGACCAGGCAGTGCTTTGTTCTGTTGTGCATAAGGTCACTGTGAATCTGTCCTGACTGGATGACACCTAACAGCAACAACAGCCAGGTACCATAAATTAGCAGTATTTACTTCTACTTCCTTTAACTCTACTATCTTTTGAACCTTTTTGTTGTGAATTGAGTGAAGGTTTACAGAAAAAATCATCTAACCCTCATTTAACAAATCCTATACTTTGTGTTATAATGGACTGCAATCCACTCCAGGTATCATCACTTAAGAGCATTTAACTCTATTATTTTAATTTCCTCCTCTCCCTCCACTTTCCCTGCCCTGTAGCCATCACACAATGTTTCATTTACCAAGAAAATATTTTCTTTACTTTACAACAGTGGTCTTAAACAATATTTATCTTTTTGTGATTGACTAACATCACTCAGCATAATATATTCCAGATTCATCCATGTTGTAAGGTGTTTTTCAGATTCTTGGTTATTTGTCATCATTGCAAAATATTCTGATGTGTGTATGTATCAAAGTTTGTTTAACCATTCTTCTGTTGATGGGCCATTAGCCTGTCTTCATCCTTTTGCTTTTGGGGAGAGTCCTGCAATGAACATGAGTGCACTTATATTTAGTCATATCACAGCTCTTGTTTCTTGAGGATATACACCAGGTGATGGATTGCTGGGTCATATGGTATTTTTATTTCCAACTTTTTAAGGAAGAGCCATACAGTTTTCCACAGTGGTTGTACCACTTTACAGTCCCACCAGCAGTGGAGGAGGGTTCCAGTCTCTCCCACATTCTCGCTAGCGTTTGTTATTTTCTGTTTTTGTTTTTTAACCTTGCTTTCATGCTGAAATAAGATGATATCTCATTGTTGTTTTGATTTGCATCTCTCTTCTGACTAATGTCCTTGAGCAATTCCTCATATGTTTGTTGGCTGCCTGAATGTCTTCTTTGGTGAAGTGTCTGTTCATGTCCAATGCCCATTTTGTAATTGGATTATTTATCTTCTTGTTGTTGAGGTACTGAAGTGTTCTATAAATTTTGGAGAGTGGTCCTTTATCTGATATGTCATTGCCAAACATTTTTTCCTAGTCTGTGGGTTCTCTTTTTCCTCTTTTGGTGAAATCCTTTGATACACGTAAGTGTTTAATTTTTAAGAGGTCCCAGTTATCTATTTAGTCTCTTGTTTGTATGTTTTCAGTTATGTTTGATAGTTTATTTTTGCCATGTACACAGATCCTATATTTGTTCCTATTTTCTCATTGGTGATCTGCATAGCTCTCGGTTTTACATTTAGGTCTTTAATCCATGTTTAGTTCCTTTTGTATATGGTGTGAGATATAGGTCACGTTTAATTTTTCTGCAAATGGATTTTCAATTTTGCCAGCACCGTTTGTTGAAGAAATTGTCTCTTCCCCATTTAATTGATTTTGGCCCTTTGTCAAAGATCAGCTGCTCATTGGTGGATGTGTTTACTTCAGGTTCTCGATTTTGTTCCATTGATCTATGTGTCTTTCGTTGCAGCAGTATCAGGATATTTTGACTACTGTGGCCGTGTAGTAGGATTTGAGATTGGGAAGTGAGAGACCTCCTACTTTGTTCTTTTTTTAATAAGGTTTTGCTTATCCGGGTTCTCTTTCCTTTGCATATGTAATTAGTGATTATTTTTCCATTTATTTAAAGAATGATGGAATCTGAATTGGGCTAGTATTATATCTATAATTGCTTTGGGTGGTGTTGACATTTTCACAGTGTGAGGTCTGTCTGTCCATGAGAAGAATACATTCCTCCATTTCTGCAGGTCTTTTTTGGTTTCTTGTAGTAGTGTTTTGTAATTCTTTTTGTACAGGCTTTTTGTTTCTATGGTTAGATTTATTCTCAAATATTTCATCTTTTGGGTGGTTATTGTAAATGGTATTGTTTTCCTGATTTCCTTTTCAGAGCTGTCTTTATTGTTGTAAAAGAATCTGTCTGATTTTTATGATACAGGACATCGTTGTCTGGTTCCTTTTCTCAAGGCATATGACACACCATTGAGAGTGATATTAGCTGTTGGTTTTGTATAAATGCCCTTATTTATATTGAGGAATTTCCCTTCTATTCCTATTTTGTTTAATGTTTTTAGTAGGAATGAGTGTTGAATTTTGTCAAATGCCTTTTCTGCACCAATTTATATGATCATGTGATTGTTTTTCTTTGTTTTATATATGTGGTAGCTTACATTGATTTTCTAATATTGAACCATCTCTGCATACCTAGCATGAATCTCACTTGGTCATGGTGTATTATTTTTTTAATATATTGTTGGATTTTATTTACTAGGATTTTGTTGAGAATTTTTGCATCTGTGTTCATGAGGGATTTTTTGTTGTTAAGTGCCGTCATGCTGATTCCGACTCATAGCAACCCTATAAAGGGGTTCCTAGAAGTGCCTGGTGAGTTTGAACCACTGATGTTTCCATTCATACTGACCTTGTGGTCCAGTGCTTACCCTAAAGTGCCACATCAGGACTCATGAGGGATATTGGTCTATTTGGGTCTATAATTTTCTTTCTTAGTGATGTCTTTGCCTGGTTTTGACATCAGAGTTATGCTTGCTTCATAAAATGAATTCAGGAATTTTCTGTCCTTTTCTATAGTATGGAAAGTTTGAGTAGAATTGGTGTTAGGTCTTCTCTGAATTATATATTTTTCCAGTAAAGCCATCTTGGCCTGCACTTTTTTAGATGTGAGATTTTTAGTGACTTGATTAATTTCTTCTTTAGTTACAGGTCTGTTCAACGTTTTTACTGCAGCCTGTGATAGTTTAGCTACATAGTGTATTTCTAGAAATGTGTTCATTTCTTCTTCATTTTCCTATTTGTTAGAGTACAGTTCTTCATAGTATTCTGTTGTTATTGTTGTGAAGTGCAGTTGAGTTGGTTCCAACCCATAATGACCCTGTATAGGGTTTTCGAGGAGCAGCTGGTGAGCTTGAACTGCCTACCTTGCAGTTCAAATGGCTTTTTAGTCTGGCGCATTAACCCACAGCACCACAGTATTCTGTTGTTGTTGTTGTTGTTGTTAAGTACCGTGGAGTTGGTTCCAACTCATAGTGACCCTGCACATGGTTTCCGAGGCTGTAAATCTTTACGGGAGCAGAATGTCTCATCTTTCTTCTGCAGAGCCACTGGTAGTTTCATAGTTTCGAACTGCCAACCTTGAGGTTAGCAGCCCGATTTGTAACCACTATGCTACCAGAACTCCTAACAGTATTCTGTTAGTATCCTTTTATTCCTGTGGGTTCTGTCATGATGTCACCATATTATATCTTATTTCTTATTTGTATTATTGATAGATTTGATATTTTGGTTATTTGTAGATTTGCAAATGGTTTCTCAATTTTATTAATACTTTCAAAGAACCAACATCTTCTCTTGTTGATTCTTTCTGTTTTTTTTTTATTTCATTTATTTCTACTCTGTTGTTGCTGTCTGGTGCCATCAAGTCAGTTCTGACTCACAGTGACCCTATGCACAAACGAATGGAACACTGTCTGGTCCTGGGCCAACCTCACAATCATTGTTACACCTGAGTCCATTGCTGCTGCCACTGCATCAATCCATCTCATTGGGGTCCTCCTCTATTTCTCAATCCCACCATTTTATTAAACATGATATCCAGGGACTGGTCCCTCCCGATAATATGTCCAAAGAATAAGAGACGAAGTCTTGCCATCCTGACTTCCAAGGAGCATTCTGCTCTTTTTTTTTTTTCAAGTTTTCATTGTGTATGGAGGGATCCTTTACATGGGAGGAGAACATCAACTTTACATTCATCCTATCATATTTCATTTCATTGCAATTATAACAATCATCTCCATGTGTCATCATTCAACAACATTTGCTTCCATTCTTTCTGTGTTTTTTGTTTGTTTGTTTGTTTTGTTTGGATATACACCAAAGCACTCTGGAATATATAATCATTCAAACAACCAAAGGGTATACCCTGCAAGCCTGCCCTGGCCACCAGCATATAGCCCCTCTCCTCCTTGAGTCCAGAGTCCCCAGTTGCTCTACCTTTCCATGTCATTGTCGCTACCTCCATCACTACTTCTAAGGATAGGGTCCCACACTCCGCTCTTCTTCGTTGATGGTCCCATGGCCCTCCACTCCTGGACTGCAAGATCAACCACACCCCTTCTTTTGTTAAAAAATGTCTAACTTTACATTTGCAACATTCTCAATCAGTCCTGATAGCAATTATTCACTATTGAACCACAAGAGTCTTATCCCTATCTCCTTTCATCACCCCCAACTAGACAGGTTGGAAACGACTCATTGGAGAGTCTACCTTCCCCCAAACCTTCTGAAACTAGGCTGCCTCTTGAAAGCTTGTAAGCCAGTCACTTCATGCCTTTGTAGCGCCCTCATTTTAGGTAGTCAATGTCTAAGCTGCCCATCATTTTTTATTTGATCTATTACCCAGTAGCTTTTAAGCAGGGTGTTTTTCAATTTCTACGTGTTTAATTTTGTTTTCTTGATCATCCCTTTATTAATTTCTAATTTTATTAGCAAGGAGCTCTGGTAGTGTAGTGGATTATGAACTGTTTTGCTAACCACAGAGTCATCAGTTCTAATCTACCAGTTTCTCCTTGGGAGAAAGGTAAGGCATTCTGCTCTCATAAAGATTTACTGCCTTGGAAACTCTATATAGGGTCGCTATGAGTTGGAATCAATTTGGTGACACACAATCACAACCACCACCAATTTTATAGTATTGTGATCTGAAAAGATACTTTGTAGTATTTTGATTTTTTAAAAAATTTATTGAGGTTTGATTTGTGGATTACCATATGATTTATTCTGGAGAATGTTCCATGTGCACTGGAAAAGAATGTGTATTGTGCTGTTGTTGGGTTGAATTCTCTGTATTTGTTCATGAGGTCAAGTTGCTTGTGTTGTGTAAGCCTGTCCCTAGTTAGTAAAGCACAGGCAGACATCTTTCTGGTATTGTTTGCTTTCAGCCAATATCCCGACCTCACAATGATATCCCTCATTCTAAACCCTCATCAGAATCTAGCTTAAATCTCTGGCCGTTCCCTGTCAATGTAAAAACATTGTAGATGTTTTTGAATTATCTTGATTAAATTTTTTTTGCATGTGATATTAATGCTATTGTGCAAAGATTTTCGTATTGTGTCAGGTCACCTCTCTTTGGAAGGGGCACAAACATGGATCTCTTCCAATCAGTCAGCCAAGTGGCTGTCTTACAAGTTACTTGGCATAGTTCATTGAGTGCCTCCAGTACTGCCTCAGTTTTTTGAAATATTTTAATTTATGTTCCATCAATTCCCAGATCCTTGTTCTTTGCCAATGCCTTCAGTGCAGTTATTACTTCTTCCTTAATGCCATTGGCTCTTGATCATATTCTCCCTCTTGGAATGGTTGAACATCCACTGCTTCTTTTTGGCACAGTGACTCTGTGTATTCCTTCCATCTTGTTTTCATGCTTTATGCATAATTCAATATTTCGCTTGAAGAATCCTTGTGTTACAAGTCAAGGCTTGAATTTTTTCCTTAGATTTTTCAGCTTGAGAAATACTGAGTGTGTTCTTCTCCTATGGTTTTCTTACTCCAGATCTTTATTTATTTCATAATAATAATATTTGACACTTCTTCTCAAGCTGTCCTTCAAAAATTTCTATTAAGCTCTTTTACAATTTCTTTTTTTCCATTTGGTAGGATTCTTAAATGTCTTCATTACTTGCTTTAGTGATTGGCTCATAAATTAGAATAATAGTGGTATTAACTTGTCTTCTTTGTAGATATATGGATATTATTCTATCACAGACAGCATTGTACTTCAAGACAGATCTTGAAATGTTCTCTTTGGTGATGAATGCTATGCCTTTCCTCTTCAATTTGTCATTTTAAATATAGCAAACCATATACTTGTCAGATTAATAATGGCCAATACCAGTCCATTTCAGCTCACGAGGATATCGATGTTTATACATTTCATTTTTGACAATTTCTTATGTGCATTCCTTGTTCCAATTAATGGATGGTTGCAGCTGTTTCTCCTCATTTTGAGTTGTGCCCTATAAGAAAATGAAGGTCAACTCTACTTTGAGGAGGCAGCTCTTCTCCTGTCATATTTTGAGTGTCTTCCACCCTGAGGAGCTTATCTTCTGGCACTATATCTGTTAGTATTCTGGTGCTATTCATCATGTTTCATTAGCCAATATTCTGGTGCTATCTGACACTGTTTCACTGCTATTCCTAAGGTTTTCAGTGGTTAAATACTTGGGAGGTAGTCTGCCTCTCCTTCTTCCTGCTCTGTCTCAGTCTGGAAGCTCAGCTGAAACCTGTACGCTATGAATGACCCTACCAGCATTCAAAATACAGATGTCATAGCTTACAGCATCACAGAAGCCACCACACTGTGACAAGCTGACAGATAAGTGGTGGGATCATTTGTAGGTACCTATATATAATTTCTTAAAATTATTTGTCAGTTAGTTCCATTACCTTTTCTTTCTCAGAAATATTACTTGTATCTGTACACTGGTTATTTGTTTGGGCAGTTATCTCTTGTTTCTTTGTGTGAGCTAAAATTGTCTATTATATGTGGGATATTGTGTTTTTTTTTGTATTTAATGGATGTTTATATGTTGAAGTGCTCTTGTTCTCTCACTAACTCTGTCCTGTGGTTGTTGGTAGAGAAGAGAAGCATGTGCACCGTTCTCCATTTGCTATTCGTGTACCTCACATTAGAGTGGGGTTGTCTGGTGTTGGCTGCCTTCATTGATCAGGTGGTATAGCAGTTGGTATTGGCTTTTTCCCAGTGGGTGGAATCTCAGAGGGTATGGTTGTGGCTGGGCTGTATAAACCTGGTTGCTATTTCTTGTTGAGTGGGAAGGAGGAGAACCATCCGCTTTTTTCTGCCACCCACACACCAGGAAGTAAAACAGAATAAATAAGCAAAGAACCAACAATGAAAAGAAAAAAAGCAATGATGGAGAAAAGAGAATTAAAAATAAGCAAGGAGCAGAAAGAAAGAATATAATCATTGAAAAGGGGAAAGTTGGACAAGAAAATGGAGCATTAGAATAGAAAATAAAAGGAAGATATAATAAAAAAAATAACCCTTAGAAAACTCAGGGAGAGAGAAGATGAAAAGAGAGTAGAGAGTATTAAAGAAAGATCAAAGGAGGGAAGGGATGGTGGGAAAGAAGAGAGGAAATAAGAGACAGAAGAAAAGGAAAAACAAAACAGGATATAGAAAGGATCGAATCCTAGGGAATGGAAACGGAAGAGGAAGGAGGGGAAAGAACAAACAAAAACACAATGAAACAACAAAAGGAAACAAACAAACAAACTCAAAAACAAAAAACAGTGCAGCTGTTGGATTGAGAGAGGAGAAGACTCTGGGGGCTCTTGCAAGTTCAAGCTCTCATGAGGTGGGTGTGGGAGGGGTGTAACAGCAGAGTTCCTGTCCCTAGATGGGGATCCTATCTGTCTCCATGTTGTCTATGTCCAGGGCACACAATCTGGATGTAGTTCATGGAGCCCTTTGACGGAGCTAGTTTCAGTGTCTGTTAGGACCACAGGGCAGCTTGGGGAAAAGGTTGTTGGTTAAATGCTAGTCTGGTGGTTCTCCTGGTTCTGTAGGTACTTAGCCAAGTCCACCTGAACCCAGGCACCAAAATAGCATACCAAACATCACAACCAGCCTCTAACTTACACTGATGTGGTTCCCAATTACATGGCTCCAAATTCCTGGGGAACTGGGGTTAGATTAGGGTGTGAGCTGACCATACCTCTGTTCACCAAGGGAGTGTGGGGAAAAAGAAGGAGTCACACACTTCTAGTCATCTGTGTGACTCTGCTTTGCCAGGTCACCTTCTGCCCCCAATGGTTTAAGATGCCAAACCTGCTCCCAATGGTTTAAGATGGCTTCTCCCCTTCTTCAAGGAGCTGTGGTAGCGTAGTGATTACGAATCAGGCTGCAAACCGCTAGGTCAGCAGTTTGAAACTACCAGATGTTCTGTGGGAGAAAGATGAGGCTTTCTGCTCTCTTAAAGATTTACAGCCTCAGAAACCATGTACAGGGTCACTATGAGTCGGTTCCGACTCCATGACACATAACCACCACCACCATCTCCCCATCTGGCCTGCTGTTCACACTGCCCCTGCTTGATTTCTTCTCCTACAAACACTCAATTAACTTTTCTATCTTTCTTCTTTAGCTCAGGGTTCCAGGATTTCATCTGTGTGTTTTGTCTCTATCATCTGCCTTGTATAGGGTTTGTGCAGTATGTCTGCCCAGCCAGTCATCTTAACAGAGGTCTTTGTACTACTGAATTTAAAGTAATGTATTGAACATGTAATGTTCAGCAGATATTATCTGATATGCTGTGGTTCAGTGATTTTACTTGATTATTTTTGCTGTTAGGTGCTGCTAACCATTTCTTTTTGGAACAGTGACTCTGTGGATTCCTTCCATATTCTTCTGATGCTTTCTGCTTCATTCAGTATTTTGCCCATAGACGCTTTCTAGTGGGTTCCAACTCATAGCAACACTATGCACACAAGAATAAAGATGGTCCAGTCCTGAGCCATCCTCAAAATGACTGTTACACTTGAGCCCATTACTATTGCCACTGTGCCAAACCATTTCATTAGAAGTCTTCCTCTCTTCCACTAAGCCTCCACTTTAACAAACATGATGTCTTTCTCCAGGGATTTTTTCCTGATAATATGTCCAAAGTATGAGAGAGACAAAATCTCATCATCCTAGTTTCCAAGGAACATTCTGGCTCTATTTCTTACAACACAAGATTTATTTGCTCTTCTGGCAGTTCGTGGTACTTTTAATATTTCTCTACAACAACATAACTCAAATGCATCAGTTCGTCTCTGGTCTTCCTTATTTGTTGTTAAACTTTCACATGCATATAAGGCTACTGAAAATACCATGACTTGGGCCTGGCAAACCTTTGTCCTCCAAGTGACCTCTTTGCTCTTGAACACTTTTAACAGGTCTTGTGCAGCAGATTTTCTTAATGCAATACATGGCTTGATTTCTTTACTGCTGCTTCCTTGAGTGTTGATAGTTGATCCAAGGAAAATGATGTTAAAAAACTTTTTTTTCAATGAATAAGTAACTGGTCTTACAAAATTCTATCATGTGATCTTCACCATTGTTTCTATCACCGAGGTCATATTTTATAACTACTGATCTTTATTTCCAACTTTTGTATTCCAATCATCAGTAATTATCAATACATTTTGGTTTTATCAGTTTCAGACTGAAGAAGTTGGTAGAAAACTTCAGTTTCATCCTCACTGGCTTTAGTGGTTGGTGCATAAATTTGAATCATAGTGGTTTTAACTGGTCTTCCTTGTTGTTGTTCAATGCCATGGAGTCTGTTCTAACTCATAACAACCCTGGATAGGGTTTGCTTGGAGCATCTGGTGAGTTTGAACTGCCAACCTTGTGGTTCAAACCGATCTTGAGGTCCACTGCTTATTCTACAGTGCCACACCAGAACTCAGGTGTGCGGCTATTATTCTATGACAGATAGCATTATATTTCAAGATAGATCTTGAAATGTTCTTTTTGTGTACTACAATTCCATTCTTCTACAATGTGTGATTCCTGGCATTGTGAAACATAAAGCTGTCAGATTTAAAATAGCCAGTCCTACTCCATTTCAGCTTACTAAAGCCTCAGATAGCCATCTTTATGTGTTCCATTTCATTTTAAACGACTTTTAATTTTCCTAAATTCATGCTTCATATTCCATGTTCCAGTTATTAATGGATGTTTTCAGCAATCTTACCTCATTTTGAGTTGTGCTGAATAAGCAAATGTAGGTTCCAAAAGCTTTATTCCATTGTGCCATCATGGTCAATTCCACTTTGAGGAGGCAGGGCTTCCCCAGTCACATTTTTAGTGCTTTCTGACTTGAGCCCCTCAATTTCCAGCATTATATCTGACAGTAATCTAGTGCTATTTGTAATGTTTTAAAATTTAAGTGGGCTCAATCTCAGGACCTACAGAGCCCACAGAGCTACCAGACCAGCATTTAATCAGTCACCCTGTCCTAACTTCCCTATGGTCCTAGTAGACACTGAAACTAGCTCTATTAAGGATCTTCATAAACTATTTCTGAACTATTTGATATGGCTCTTCCTTCCATTCTCTTCATTGTTGTTGTTGTTGTTAAGTACTGTTGAGTCAGTTCCAACCCATAGCGACCCTGCATAGGATTTCCAAGGAGTGGATGGTGAGCTTGAACCACAGACCTTATGATTTAAACCAACTTTGCCATCTAGCGCATTAGCCTACAGCACCACACCAAGACTCCCTAACCCCCACCAAATGATTGGATTGGGGCATGTAAATAGGGTGTACAACACTCTAATGCTGGATTAGTTGGTTTTGCCATTTGGTTGGGTTTTAAATGAGTCACCTCAGAAGCAGGAATGCGGGATCTATAACTATCTAGAAGGGAGAGCCATGAGTGAAGCATGTCTTTAGGACTCCAAAACCCCTTCTTGGGGAAAGGCAACAGCAGCTACAGAGTCAGTAGCAGAGGTGATGGCATGAAGGGTCAGAACTTTAGGCTTCCTCGTCATGGACAGAGTACTTTGGGGCAGGAACCTGGCTTTCAGAATGGGGTGCCCTTTGGGAATCACCCACAGGGCTAAAGAAGTCTAGAACACTTCTCTGAGTAGGTCAGAAGCCCAGAGGTTCTGTGACTGAATTTGAAAATGATACAGCTGCACAAGTGATGTGGCTGAAAAGAACTACTGTATCCTGAGGTATTCCTGATCATGACTGTACTCAGCTAACTTCCCTAATAAACCCCGTAATTGTGAGTATTGTCTGTGAGTTCTCTGTGGTGATTGAAAGTGATGATCTAACCCAATAGAGAAATAGAAATGGTTGGTGTCAGAATAAGGTAAAGAAAGAGAGTGGAGGCAGATCTGACCTCTGCCTCAAGGCTATCAGCCTCGGCAGCTGGTAACAATTCTCCCTCTCTCCCTTTGTGAAGCTTGAGGAGATCACACACTGCCTATGTACCCTTTTCACATACATCAGTTCCCAATAATAGTTAAGAGAGTTGTTGATGTTAAGTGTTGTCAAGCTAGTTCCAACTCATTGTGACTCTCTATAGGGTTTCCAAGGATCATCTGATGTTTTGAACTGCCTACGTGGTGGTTAGTGGTACAGTGCTTATAGCATACAATGTCTGATCTTGCATAAAGATAAATGAAAAAACAAAATAAATAAACAAAAAATTGTGTCTGCATAAATGTGGGAAGCCACTTTCATATTATTGGAAGTTGTTATTAAGCATATAGATTCTGGAGCCACTATCCTGAGTGAAATTGAGTGAGTTACTTAACCTCTTGATTCTTAGCTTTTACCCCACCTACTATAGGCTACTGTGTGTCTAAGCTACAAGAATCCATTAAAGAACCACCATATTCTTGTCAGGACTGTAATAAACTTGTCCCTCCAGCTTTACATTTTACTCTCTCTTACTGAACTCTCTCAACATTCACTTCCATAAATACTACCTTGGTTCCTGCTAGTATTTTTAGCCAGATTTTGCAATTATTTGACTATGTTCCTACTTTTCTTCTAGAACAGGCAGTACCTCCTTGTTTGATCTGTGTTGCAAGCTGGTCATTTCTGGTTGGAAGCTACATTTGGAGGTAGATGTTGAAGAAGACAGGCTTCATTTTGCAAGGCACCTGCCTAGCTATTTCATAAGACTGAGGTGGATTTTTCTATAAGGCCAGAGAGTACAGAGGAATCTCAGTACAGAGTACAGAACATCTTTTGCCTGAACACCAAATTATCTGAGGATCTCTTAAGGTCCTGATTTTAGTATATGTGATCTATCAATGATGTGCCTTCAGTTTCCTTTGTTGCCCTGCTTTTCTTGTGACTTGCTCTGCAAGTACCAAAAAAAAGTTCTGTCAGAGAAGGTTTCTGATATTGCAGCAGGCTTTCAGTTGTTAGTTGGAAAGAGCCATTGCCAGAACCCAGGAAACACCACAGTCTTTACAATTTCCATTGCTCCTACACCATTTCCGGTGTATTGCTACCAAAGTAGCCGAAGTTTTATTTTAATTTAGTACTTAATTCAATTCAACATCTTATAATGTTGATGTCACAACATGCCAGGGGTTATCATTAGTCAAAGAGACCTAATCACCTTCTGGCCAGGAAATAAAACCATTTCTGAATTCTATCATGAGGATCTACTTTCTAGGGTCACTCCTGATAACAATGATCCTAACCTAGGATCCCCAAAATTAGAGACTGAGAAAAGGTTTTTACACGTATTTCTTTTGAGAAGCAATCCTTGGAATATAGTGGGAGAATGAGATGAATTAAATGGGAACGAGGAAAGCAATCCAATAGTGTTCTAAGGTGATCACCACTGTGGGCACGTGGGTCTTGATCATGTAACTGAACACCACTGCCAGAAAGAATAATTGGTTTTAGATGTGATTCCTGTTTTGGAGAGCAAATTTTGTAATCAAGATGGATAGTTATGTGTTGAAAAACAGTATACTTAAGTGGCTTTATAATATTCTGAAAGTTAGATTGATGTCAGTCTTGAAGAAGGCAAACAGTGTCAGGCATTAGGACTTTTCTGCCTTGGACTATCAAAGTATTCCGTAATAATGTGTGTGAAATATATAATATGAAAGTGAGTAAAAAATTATCCACATTCTGATTATATTAACACCCCCATTCACTTCCATGGTTGATAACATCACTGAGCGTGCACATGAAGTGATTCTGTTGAATAGAAAAGTGATAGTGGGTTATGTGGTAAATCATTTACAAATCAGCCATGGCTTTGCCTATGAAATCATCCATGACAGACTTGGGCTTCCATAAGTTTGTGCGAGATGGGTACC